>NW_023412972.1:0-63136 GCF_903995425.1 Onychomys torridus
TTGCTTGGAGTCATCTGAACTAGATCACCTGCAGTTCCTATGTCTATGTCATGAGAACTACTTTGTTCATAGTTGCTTTCTCTACATCATTAGTACTACATTTCCCACAGTGCCATTGTCTGTATCATCACAATTACACTTCCTTCCTTTCTTTCTCTATGACACAGAGCTACATTTCCCACACTTCCTTTCTCTATGTCATCATAACTACATTTACCTTAGTTCCTGTATTTACATCATCAGAACTACATTCCCCACAGTTCCTTTCTCTGTTTCATTGGAAAGACTTTTCATACAGTGCCTTCCTTTTTGTCATCTGAACTTCATTTCCCACAGTGCTTGTCTCTATGACATCAGAACTACATTTTCAACAGTGCTTTCCTACATTTCATCAGAACTGCATTACAACAAGTTCCTTTTTCTGTGTCATCATAACTACATTTCCCACAGTGCATTTCTCTATGTCACAGAAATACATTTCACACACAACCTCTCGCTATTTCATCAGAACTACATTTACCCAACTGCCTGTATTTACATCATCAAAACTACATTTTCCACAATTGTTTTCTCTACACCATCAGAACTATATGTCCCTCAGTGTTTTTCTCTATTTCACAGAAGTACATCACCCACCCTATCCTTCTTGTTGTCATCTGAATTACATTTCCCACAGTTTTTTCTCTGAGTGAACAGAACTACATTTCCTACATTTCCTTTCTCTATGTCTCATAAATTCAGTACCCACAGTGCCTTTCTCATTGACTTCATAATTACATTTCCCACAGTACCTTTCACTGTGTCATCAGGTCTGCATTTCCCACAGTTCCTTTGTCTGTGACATCAGATCTAAATTTTTCACAGTTCCTTTCTCTTTAACACAAGAACTACATTTCCCACAGAGCCTTCCTCCATCTCATCAGAACCACATGCCATTCTCTTTTTAATCAAATCAACATTATCAACAGTGCCTTTCTTGGTGTCATCTGAACCATATTTTCCACAGTTCCTATGTGTATATAATCAGAACTATATTTCCAACAGATCCATTCTCTATGTCACCAGAACTCTATTTCCCAAAATATTTCTCTGGCTCATCAAACCCCAATTTACAGGGCCTTTCTCTATATCATCAGAGCATATCTTTCCACAGTGTCATTCACTGTGACCTCATAACTACATTTCTCAGAGTGCCTTTCTGTATGACATCAGAACTACATTTCACAGTGACTAAAATACATCACCAGAACTACATTTCCCACAGTTCCGTTTACAATGATGTAAGAACTACATTTTCCAGAGTGCCTTTCTGTATGACATCTGAACTACATTTCCCACAGTTTCTTTCTCTGTGTCATCAGAACTATATTTCCCACAGTGCCTTTACTGTATCACAGAAATACATTTCCCACAGTGCCTTTCTCTGTGTCATCAGAACTACATTTCCCACAGTGCCTTCCTTGGTGACATCTGAACTTCATTTCCCACAGAGCCTGTCTCTATGACATGAGAACTACATTGCCATCTTGCCATTATCTACATCATAAACACTATGTTTCCCACAGTGCCTTTCTCAGTCTCACCTGTACTACATATCCCAAAGTTCCTTTGGGTACGTCATCACAACTACATTTCCAAAAGTCCCTTTTGCTATAACATTACAACTACATTACCCAAAGTACTTTATCTGTGTCACCAGAACTCATTTTCCACAGTATCTATGTGTACATCATCAGAACTACAATTTATCACAGTTCCTTTCTCTACATCATCAGAACTACATTTCCCACAGTGCCTTTCTCTTCATTATCAGAATTACATTACCCACAGTGTCTTTCTGTATGACATCAGAACTACATTTCACACAGTGACTTTTTCTACATCATCAGAATTCCATTTCCCACAGTGCCTTTCTCTATGTCATCAGAATTACTTTTCTCACATTCTTTCTCTGTGAAATTTAAACTACATTTCCCACAATGCATTTCTCTGTGTCATGACAAGTATATTTTCTGCAGTTCCTTTCTCCATGTCATCAGAACTACATTTCCTACACTGCCTTTCACAATGTAAAAGAAAAATTTTCCCACAGTGCCATTCACTTTGTCATCAAATTGACATTTCCCAACATGCCTAGTGCTAGGCCATCAGAACTACGTTTCCAACTGTCCCACTTTCTATGTCATGAGAACTATGTTTCCCACCTTGCCTTTATTCATGTCATAAGAACTCCATTTCTCACAAGGGCTTTCTCTACAGCATAACTACGTTTCCCACAGTGCCTTTCTTTACATCCTCCAAACAACATTCCCCATAATGCTGTTCTCAATTTTATCAGAATTACATTTCCCACAGTAACTTTCACTACATCTTCAGACTTTCATTTCCCAAAATGCCTTTCTCTATGTCATCAAAATTACATTTCCTACAGTGCCTTTCTCTGTTTCACAAGAACTACATTATCCATATTACCGTTCTCCTTGACATCATAACTACACTTCCCATAGTCGCTTTCTCTATGTGATGAGAACATTACCCACCTTGCCTCTATTCATGTCATCAGAATCACATTTCCCTCTTTTCCTTTTTCTATGTCCTCCACACTACATTTCCCACAGTGCCTTTCTCTGTGTCATCAGAACTGCATTTCCCACATTGCCTTTCTCTGTTACATCTGAATGACATTACCGACAGTTCCTTTCTTGGTGTTATCCTAACTACATTTCCCACAGTTGCTATATGTATGTCATCAGAATTACATTTATCAAAGTTTCTTTCTCTATGTCATCAGATCGACATTACCCGAAGTTCCATTCTTGATGTCATCAGAACTACATTTCCCACAGATATTTTTTAGTTATATCAACAGACCTTCATTTCCTGTAGTGCCTTTCCCTATGTCAGAAGATCTACATTTCCCACAGTGCCTTTTTCTATGTCATCCCAATTATATTTTGCACCCACCCCTTCTCCATGGCATCAGGACTACATTTCCAATACTGCCTTTCTCTACATCATGAGAACTTCATTCCCCACAGTTCCTTTCTCTAAGGCCTCAGAACTACATTTCCCACAGTGTCTTTTCAGTGACATAACAACTACATTTTCCACAGTGCCTCTTTATACGCCATCAGAACAACATATCCCACACTTCCTTTCACTATGTCATGAGAACTACATTGTCCACAACTCCATTCTCCTTGTCATCATTACTACATTTCCTACTTTTCCATTCTCTATTTCCTCAGCAGTACATTTCCCATAGTGGCCTTTTATCTATGTCATCAGAACTTCATTTAACACAATGCCTTTCTCTACATGATCAGAACTACATTTCCCAAAGTTCCTTTATCTATATTATCAGAACTAAATTTTCCAACAGTTCCTGTCTTTGTGTCATCAGAACTACATTATCCACAGTGCCATTCTGTGAAACATCAGAACTAAATTTCCCACTCTTCTTTTCTCTAAATCATAAAAACTACATTTCCCATGAGATACTGTATCTACAACATCTAAAATACATTGCTCATCTTGCGTTTATCTACATCATCAGTACTATGTTTCCCACAGTACCTTTCTCAGTGTCATCTGAAGTACATTTCCCACAATTCCTATGTATACCTCATCAGAACTACATTTCCTAAAGTTCCTTTCTCTGTGACATCTGAACTACATTTACAACAGTTTCTTTCTCTATTTCACCAGAACTTCATTACCCTTAGTGCCTTTCTGTATAAGATGAGAACTACAATTCCCAAAGTATCTTTCGTTGGTATAGATTTTAGTCTATTTATATAAACTTAAAGTTAATTTTGTTATACTGTGTGTATATTTCTACTCTTGTTTAAGGTATGTTTGTACAGCTCATTTAAAATTATAATGGATAATTAAAAATAGATTAATAATTAGTCATCTATGATAATCATACTTGTAGCCATGTTAGTTAAGTCTTCTAGGTATACACAGAGATATTTCAGATAGATAGGTTACCTTCAAATACTTCAAAGACCTACAGAATGGCATTGAAAATATTTTTAAAATTTAGACTTTCTGGACAGTGAGACTTGTCTGCTCCTGGCAGCACCAATTTACTTCAGAGAGGAAGATGGGCATCAAAGACACTTCATATGGAGTTTATCTTCACCTTGGCAAAAATTGCCTTTTGGGCAAGAAACTGTTCTTGCCTGGACTGCTTGAACGACTGGACATGCAGGACCCATACAAAGGTGACCACTGAACTTTGCTTGACAAAATGGTCCTTCAGGTTCCTGCTTTGCAGAGAAGACTGCCAGACATTTTACAGGACACTAAAAAAGTGACCAAGAGACTCTAGCCCTGTGTGCTGAAGACAAATGCCCCAACTTTACAAAGGAACATTAGGTGACTGTCCAGGCTGCCAGCTGTCTCTGTCTACTCTTGCAAGACTCCCAAAAAATGCGTGCATCCTTCTCCTGGTTCTCAGGTAATATTGTATCCTTCTGAGGTCTTTGATGTGGTTAAAGACTAGATAGTTATAATTTCCACAGTTATGATAAAAGATAAGTTAGATATAAAACCTTAGACTCACAAATATAAGATAGATAGGATATCTTCTTTAATATTATAACTGTAATTCTTGCTTGATAATTGTTTTGTTATATGTAATTGTACTATGTAAAAGCTAAAAACTTGCTTTAAAAAAAAGAAAATGGGAAGTGCTGTGGGATGTTCTGTATGTCAAATGTGTTCCTCTGATTGGTTAAAATAAATAATGTGCTGATTGGCCAGTAGCCAAGCAGGAAGCATAGGGAAGGTGGGACAAGGTAGAGGAGAAGGCAGGGAAATGAAGGCTGAGGGGAGATGCTGCCTGCCACTTCCATGAGAGAAAAGACATAAGGTACTGGTAAGCCACAAGCAATGTGGTAATGTGTAGATTAATAGAAATGGGCTAAATATAAGAGTAAGAGCTAGACAATGGTAGGCCTGAGCTAATATCCAAGCAGTTTAAATAATATGAATGTCTGTGTGTTTATTTTATAAGTGGTTTGTTGGACTAATAGGGCTTGGCGGAGGCTGGAGAGAAGCTCTCCAACTACAATGCCCTGCCTTGAAATTGGCACACCTCATTAATCCCTCCCGTTATAATGTTGGTCTCATGTTCACTCATCAATGCCTATACCCCAAATGGAACAAGTGCAGAGTTCCCAGCATAAAGCTTTGGCCTTACCAGTTCCTGACCTCTGAGCCAGAACAATTAATATCCTGGAAACCTGGAATTTCAAGAGCCATGTTAAGCAGGGAGCTGTGTTGGTTCCCAGAGACTGCAGCTTTCTGTGCCCCATTACTGGAAGATTCAGTTCAAGCACACTTCCTCCAAGAAGCTTCCTTTTTCCTGTACACAACTCATTACACAATTCCCTTGACCATTTCATTCTTGACGTTCTTGAAGGTCAGTTTTCTTCTCTCACTATTTGGTCTCTGTACACTTTCCATTCTTTCTGAACTAGACTCTACTGTATGGATCATGTTCATCAGTAAACGGTGAAGATTTTGAATAAACTTCCCAAGGGTAGTTGGTTTTGCCACAGCAATGGTGACATCACAGAGGTTGCCAGGGCTCTCCAGGATACAAGAGAATGTCCAGGGAAGAGCTGCAGATGTCATGGGAACTGACATTGCTTCCCTGCTAATGATATTTCCTCATAATGCACTAGAAGTCAAGCTGACCTTTACATGAGTCTCTGCTGAGATACAAGGAAAGCCCTTCAGTACACTCTTCATCCAAAACAAGAGATATCTCTCCAATTGATTGGACATTGTTTAGTTCTTTCCATGTGTGGAACTGAATGTTTATCTCCTACTGAAAATTTATGTACACAAGGTAATAATATCAGAAATTTATGTATGCTATAGTTCATTGTAAGTATCTGCATCTCCTTGTCTCCTTAGCCACAAGACATTATAGACTTAATGCTGACTGAGAAGGACACTTGTTAAACAATTTCCAGTTAATGAGTAAACAGGGAACAGCTAGGCAGAGTTATGCTAGATGAAGAGGTTGACACAGCCTAGGAACAAGTACACATAGGAGTGGTATACAGTCATGGAGCTCAGTGGGACTAAAATCTGTGTCATCAGCATGTGTGTAGTGGGTCTTTCACTATCGAGTAGTTCAAAGTGTTCTGCTGTTACTGGGTACTAAAAGTGTCCAGACAGCTGGAGTCTTCCACACAGAACATGAGTTTCCTATAGAGCAAAGGATATTCACGAAAATTTTATGCACGCCCCTTCATAAATAGGAACATAGACACTAGGGTTCCACTGGACACTCTAAATCAATGGTTCTTAATTTTCCCAATTCTCTGTCTCTTTAAATAGCACTAACAATATTTCCTCATGTTGTGATGAAATGTAAACATTCAGTTAAGAAACACTAAGGACAGGTCACAGTCCCACTGTCTGGGTGTCTCCCAAACAATTCAAGCTAATCAACTGTCTTACTTATCCAGAGGGCCTGATCCAGTTGGGGGCTATTCAGCTATAGGTTCATAATTCATGTGTTTCATTAGTTTGGCTAATTGTCCCTGTGCTTTTTCCAATCTTGGTCTCAACAATTCTTGCCCATACATCCCTCCTCTTACTTGCCAATTGGACTCCTGAAACTAGAGCTGGGGCCTAGTCATGGATCTTTGCATCTGCTTCCCTCAGTCATTGGATGAGATTCCTAGCATGACAAATAGGGTGTTTGGCCATCCGTTCACCAGACTAGATCAAGTTTGGGCTTTCTCTCTACCATTGCCAGTAGTCTACAGTGGGTGTATCTTTGTGGATTTCTGGGGACCACTCTAGCACTTTGCTTCTTCCTGTTTTCATGTGGTCTTCATTTACCATGGTGTGTTAATCCTTGTTCTCCCTTTCTATTCTTGGTCCAGCTGGGATCTCCTGCTCCCCTTAAGCTCTCTTTCCCTTGAACCTTGCTCTTCATTACCCCCACTCAAGTCCTGGTTGTTCATAAAGATCTCATCCATTTCTCTGTCATTGGGGCGATCCCTGTGTCTTTCTTAGGGTCCTGTTTTCTATGTGGCCTCCCTGGAATTGTGAGTAGCAGTCTAGTCATCTTTGTTTTACATCTAGTATTCTCCTATGAGTGAGTATATACCATGTTTGTCTTTCTGAGTCTGGGGTACCTCACTCAGGATGATTTTTTCTAGATCCATCCATTTGCCTGCGTGATGTCATTGTTTTTGTCTGCTGAGTAGTACTCCATATGTATATGTATATACATTATATATATATATATATATATATATATATATATATATATAATGCAAAACATTAAATAGAAAAATTCTTACATATTAAAGAACTAATAACCAATATATATATATTGAAACAGAAATCAAATAACTAAAACAAAATATTTCTCCAGATAAATGACTAATATCCAAAATATACATATAGAACACAAGAAATAAAGTAAATAAAATAAAATTCCCATCTTATAAAGGTTTAATATTCATAATATACATATTGAACACAAGAAATCAGAAAAACAAAACCAAATTTCTCATGTAATAAATGTCTAATATAAAAAATATGCTTACTGACAACAAGAAATAAGATAAATAAAACAAAAGTTCTTATGTGATCAAGGTCTAATAAACAAAATATACATATTGAACACAATATACCAGTTGAATAAAACAAAAAATCTCATATTTTAAAGTCCAATATCCATATTATATATATATTGAACACATGAAATCAAATAAATAACACAAAAATTCTCATCTGATATAGGTCAAATATCCAAAATACACATATTGAACTTAATTAGATAAATAAAAAAAAATCCCATCTGATAAATGACTAATATCAATAATATACACATTGAACTATAGAAATCAGATAACATAAAAATTCTGATCTGATACAGGTCTAATATCCAAAATATACAAATTGAACATAATTAGCTAAAGAAAACAAAAGTTTTCATGTGATAAAGTTCTCATATCAAAATTATACATATGGTCATTGTTTCTGGACATTTGACAGGCCCTGCAGGAAGGTTCCCCTTTTTCCAAGACTGCAAGCAGACCCTGCAATCTCCACACCCTGCCCCACACCCATCTGCCTGAGACTCCAGCCACTTCCTGAGATCAGAGACCAGCCCCCATCTCCCATCCCACCCCAGAGCTCCTATATGGACAAGATACAGAGATCCCAGCCACTTCCTGAGACTCAAAGAGCAGCCTGATCAGAATGGCTAAGATAAAAAACACTGAAGACAGCTTATGCTGGAGAGGATGTGGAGCAAGGGGAACTCTCCTCCACTGCTGATGGGAATGCAACCTTGTACAGCCACTTTGGAAATCAATATGGCATTTCCTTAGAAAATGAGAATCCATCTCCCTCAAGACCCAGCTGTAGCACTCTTGGGCATATACACAAGGAATGCTCAATCATACCACAAGGGCATTTGCTCAGCTATGTTCATATAAACATTGTTTGTAATAACCAGAACCTGGAAACAACTTATATGACCTTCAACTGAAGAATGGATAAAGATAATATGGTACATACACAAAATGGAATACTACTCAGTAGAGAACAACAATGACATCATGAGGTTTGCAGGCAAATGGATGGACAGGGGAACCGAGGATGATATCTAAAATTAAAACACAAATATCTCTATAAAAAATAAAATTAGAAATAAAATTTTTAAAAAAGTTTACATGTTGAATACAAGAAATTAGATAAATAAAACAAAAATTCTCATCTAATGGAGGTATAAATCCAAAATATTCATTTTGACCATAATTAGATAAATAAAAGAAAAATTCACATCTGATAAAGTCTACGATCCAAAATATACACATTGAACAAAAGAAATTAGAAAAATAAAAGAAAAATTCTGATTTGATAAAGGTCTAATATACAAAATGTTCATATTGAACACAAGAAACCAGAGAACCAAATTAAAATTTCTCATCTCAAAAATGTCTAATACCAAAATAAACAATTTGAATATAATGAAATAAATGAAACAAAAACAACTCATGTGATAAAGGTCTAATATCAAAAATATACTTATTGAACAAAATAAACTAAATATAAAAAATCCTCATCAAATAAAAGTCTAATATCCAAAATATACATATTGACCACAAGAAATAAGGTAAAACAAAATTTTTACCAGTTGTTGTCTAATATCCAAAATATACATATCGAACACAATAAATCAGATAAGGAAACAAAAATTGTCATCTAATAAACATTGAATATCCCAAATATACACATTGAACACAAGAAATCATGTAATAAAAAATTCATCTGATAAAGGTCTAATGTCCAAAATATATGTATTGATCAGACTTAGGTAAATAAAACAAAAATTCTCATCTGATAAAAGTCTAAAATCAAAAATACACATACTGAGCACAAGTAATTTAATAAAACAAATTTTTTCACCTCATAAAAGTCTAATATAAAAGTATGCATATGGAACAAAGAAATTAAATAAAAGTTCTCATCTAATGGAGGTTTAATATCTAAAAGCTATATGTTGAACATAAGTAAGTATATACATTAAAAAAATGTCATCTGGAAAAGGTCTAATTTTAAAATTATATTTAATGAACACTCAAAAATAAATAAAACAATAATTCACACCTGTTGAAGTCTAATATCAAAAATCCTCCTATTGAAAACAACAAATTAGATCATTTAAACAAATATTCTAACAAATAATATTCTAATATCCAAACATTTCAGAGACTCAAATGTGAAGTAGGATATTTTTGATATTAGACATTTATCAGATAAGAATTTTTTATTATCTTAATTTCCTGGGTTCCATATGCATATATTTGATATTAGACATTTATCACAGGAGAATTTTTGTTTTATTTATGTAATGATGTTCAATATGTATATTTTGGATATTAGACATTTATCAGATGATAATTTTTTCATTCATGTGATTTCTTTGATACAATGTATATATTTGGGATTTTAGTCCTATATCAGGTAGAATTTTTGTATTATTCATCTGATTCCTAGTTTTCAAGACATATATTTAGGATGTAAACTTTTATCAGTTGAGAATTTTTCTTTCATTTACTTTCTCGTGTTCAGTATGAATATTTTGGATATAAGACTTTTTCAGATGAGGATTTTGTTTTATATAGGTAATATTTTTGAAATTATATCTTTATCAAAGCATAATTTTTTGTTTATTTATGAGATTTTTTTATTAAATTTGTGTATTTGTGAAGTTAGAACTTTATCAGATGAGAATTTTGTTTCATTTAATTTCTTGTGTTCAATAAGTGTATTTTTGATAATACACCTATATCAGGTCAGTATTTTTTTTTTCGAGACAGGATTTCTCTGTGTAGCTGTGCACCTGTCCTGGATCTCGATCTTTAGAACAGGCTGGCCTGGAACTCACGAAGATCCATCTGGCTCTGCCTCCCAAGTGGTGGGATTAAGGCATGCACCACCATCATCCAGCTAGCATTCTTGTTTTATTTATTTTATTTATCTGATCTCTCATGTACAATATGTATATTTCAATATTACTCCTGTATCCAAAGAATTTTTTTGTTTTATTTTCCTAATTTCTTGATTTCAATAAGTAACTTTAGATATTACAACTTAAAGGTCTAATACCCCAAATATACATATGGAGCACTGGAAATCAGATAAATAAAACAAAATTTCTCATCTGCTAAAGGTCTAATATCAAAAATATATGTATTAAAGCCAAGAATCCAGATAAATAAAACAAAAATTCTTATCTGATAAGGGTCTATCATCCAAAATATACATATTGATAACAAGTAATCAAGAGCACCAAAAATTTTTATGTGATAATGATAAAATATCAAATAATGTTACTAAACATAGGAAATTAGATAAAACAAATTTTCTCAACTTATAATGTCATAATATCCTAAATATACATATTGAACATAAGAAATTAAATAAAATGAAAATTCTTCCATCATAAGTGACTATATCTAAAATATACATATTGAGCACTAGAAATCAGATAAACAAAATTAAATTATCATCTGATCAAGGTCTAATATCTGAACTATACACATTGAACATATGTTACCATATAAATAAGAAATATATTGTCATTAGATAAAGTTCTTATATTCAAAATATTCAAATTGAAAAAAAGAAATCAGATAAAATAAACATTCAAATCTGATAAAGATCTTCATCCGAAATATACATATTGACCACAATTAGATAAATAAAACAAAAATACTCACTGGATAAATGTCTAATACCCAGAATATATATTGAAAACAAGAAATCAGAAAAATTAGAACCAAAATTCTCATCTATTAAATGTCTAATATCCAAAACATTCACATTGAACATAAAATAACAGATACAAAAAACAAAATTCCCTCATAATAAAGGTTGAATATAAAAATATATTCATTGAACACAAGAAATCAGATAAAACATAAATAATCACATATGAAGGTCTAATATCCACATATACATATGGAACACAAGAAACCAGGAAAAGAAAAGATTATTTTCATGTAATAATGGTCAAATATGAAAAATATTCTTATTGAACAATAGAAACTAAGTAAAACAAAAATTCTCATTTGATAAAGGTCTAATATCCTAAATATATAGATTGAACACAAGAACTTATATAAAACAAAAAATTCTCACCTGATAATGGTCTATATACAAAATGTACATATTGCAAACTAGATATAAAAAAATAATACAACAGTTCTCACCTGATAAACATCTATATCTAAAATATTCAAACTAAACACAAGGAATCAGAAAAACAAAAAAAAAATCTCTTGTGATAAAGATCAAATATCAAATATATTTTATTGAACATACAAAATTAGGTGAAACATAATTTCTCACCTGATAAAGTTCTAATAGCCCAAATATACATATTGAACACAAGAAATCAGAAAAAGAAATCAAAATCCTCATGTGATACAGGTCAATATCAAAAATATACTTTTTGAACATAAAAAATTTAATAAAACAAAAATTCTCATCTGATAAAATTTGAATAACCAAACTATACCTATTCAATACAAGAATCAGATAAATAAAACAAAAATTCTCACCTGTCAAAATCTAATATACAGAGAATACACATTGAACACAAGAAATTTGATAAATAAAACAAAATTCTCATCTAATGAAGATATAATATTCAAAATATTCATTTTGAACATAATTTGATAAATAAAATAAAAATTCATATCTGATAAAGCCTATGATCCAAAATATACACATTGAACACAAGAAACTAGAAAAACAATCTAAAATTTCTTATCTCATAAAGGTCTAATAACCAAAACATACAATTTGAACATAATTAAATAAATAAAACAAAAATTCTCCTGTGATAAATGTCTAATATCAAAAATATAGTTACTGAACACAAGAAATTAAATATAACAAAAATTCTCATTGGAGAAAGGTCTAATATCAAAAATATAGATATTGACAACAAGAAATAAGTTAAAACAAAATCTTCACCAGCTACAGTCTAATATCCAAAATATACATATTGAACACAAGAAATCAGATAAGGAAACAAATATTGTCATCTGATAAAGGTTGATTATCCCAAATATACACATTGAACACAAGAAATGATGTAAATAAAGCAAATTTTTATCTGATAAAGGTATAATGTCCAAAATATACATATTAAACAGACTTAGGTAAATAAAACAAAAATTCTCATTTGATAAAGGTCTAATATCATAAACATATATATTGAACACAAGAAAACGAATAAACAAATTTTCTCACCTGATATCTAATATCCAAAATAAACCTATTGATCCCAAGGAATCAGGTATATAACTTGAAAATTTTCATCTAATAAAATTCCAATACCAAAAATATACAAATTGAACACATGACATTAAACAAAACAAAAAATCTTAACTGATAAATGTCTAATATTCCAAATATACACATTATCCCAAAATATTAGGTAAATAAAACAAAATTCTCATCTGATAAATTCTAATATCCAAAATATACATATTGAGCACAAAAAAATCAGCGAAATTAAACAAATTTCTCATGTGATAGAATTAGAAAAAAACTTACTCTTTGAACAGAAGGAATTAAATTAAAGTATAATTCTTATCTGAGAAAAGTCATGTCCAAAATGTACATATTGAACAAAAGAAATCAGAAAAAGAGAGGAAAACTCTCATGTGATAAAAGCGAAATATTAAACATACTTATTGGACACAAGCAATTTAATAAAACAAAAATATTCTCCCCTAATAAATTTTTATATCCAAAATATACATATTGAACACTAGATCAGACAAATAATACAAAAATTATTTTCTGATCTAGGTCTGATATCAAAAATATTCATATTGAACACAAGACATCACATAAATGAAACCAAAATTCTCATCTGATAAAGGTCTAACATCCAAAATATATATACTGAACAAAAGTAATCAGAAACACCAAATTTGCTCATGTGATAAAGGTCAACATCAAAAATATGTTATTGAACATATGAAATTAGATAAAACAAAAATTCTCATTTGATGAAAGTCTAATTCCCAAAATATACATATTGAGCACTAAAGAAAACAAAATTCTCATCTGATAGAGGTCTAATATTAAAAATATACATGTTAAAAATAAATTAAAAACAACAAAATTCTCACTGGTAGATCTAGTACACAAATTATACATATTGAATGGAAAAAATCAGATATATAAAACAAAATTTCTCATCAGATAAAGGTCTAATACCCCAAATTTAAATATTGAACATAATTAGATAAATAAAACAAAAATTCTCATCTGTTAAAATTCTAACATCTAAAAAATACACTCGGAACAAGAAATTAGAAAAAACAAAATTTCTCCTCAGTAAAGAACCAATATTCAAAATATACTTATTAAACATAAGAAAACAGATAAATTGAACAAAATCTCACATCTGATAATGGTCTCATATCCAAAATATACATAGTGGATATAATTAGTTAAATAAAACAAAAATTCTCATCTGATAAATGTCTAATATTAGACATATAGTCTTTTTTTTCTGCTTAGTAGTACTCAATTGTGTATAAGTACCACATTTTATTTATCCATTTCTTCATTTAAAAGGCATCTAGGTTGTTTTGTGGTTCTGGTTATTACAAACAATGCTGCTATGAACATAGCTGCACATGTGCCCTTGTGGTATGATTGCGTATTCCTTGGGTAAATGTATGTACTCACTCATAAGTGGATACTAGATGTAAAGCAAATGATAAAACAGACTGCAACTCACAAATTCAGGGAGGCCACCTAGTAAAGAGGTCCCTTAGAAAGTCACAAAAATTGCCAAGCAACAGACACATGTAATAAAATCTAAATGAGCAAACTTGTCGAGATGGCTGGGGGCAGGGGTGAAGGACGAGGGTTGGGGGAAAGAGAGCTTAGGGGAGCAGAAGTTCTCAGTGGTTCAGGAACTAAGAAGGAAAACAATGAAAGAGATACCATGATAAATGAAGACCCCATGGGAATAGGAAGAAGCAAAGTAATAGAGAGGTCCCCAGAAATCCACAAAGATACCTCCACAATAGACTACTGGAAATGGTCAAGAGAGTGCCTGAACTGACCTACTCTGGTGATTGGATGGCCAAACACCCTAACTGTCATGATAGAACTCTCATCTATCTGATATAAACAGATGAAGAGATCTACACCCAATTCCCAGGTGGAGTTCTGGGAGTCTAATCAGTGAGAGAGAGGAGGATTATATGAGCAAGAGATATTGAGACCCTGGTTGGAAAAAGCACAGGGACAAATAGCCAAACTAATGAACACACATGAACTATGAACCAATAGCTGAGGAGTCCCTATGGAACTGGATCAGGTCCTCTAGATAAGTGAGACAGTTGATTAGCTTGAACTGTTAGGGAGGCCCCTAGGAAGTGGGACTGCCACCTGTCCTTAGTGCATGAGCTGGCTTTTTGGAGCCTGGGGCCTATGTTGGGACACTTTGCTCTGCCTGGGTAATGGAGGAGGGTACTGGACCTGCCAAACAGATTCTACGAGACTGAGCTGAACCCCAAGGGGATTCCTTGCCCTGGAGGAGATGGGAACGGAGGGTTGGTGGAATGAGGGGAGAGGAGGGGGATGGGAGGAGGGAGGACAAGGGAATACATGCTGATATAAATTTAAATTAATTATACAATTTTAAAAAATAAACAAAAAAATACAGTGCTGCTCTCATTAAAGTACTAAAAAATTTGTTTTTGCAAGCTTTGCTGACTGTCATTTCTGCCCCCAGCATGTAACATGATCCCTTAAATTGTGATTTTTTTCACAGAAAAAACTTTTGCAGCTCCCAGACATATTCTGTTACAGTAGTTTATTTAACAAAAAAGTGTATCCCCATTTTAATTGGGGCAGTTTACTTCCACTTAAACAAGCAAACCGTCTAAAAAAAAATAGCAAGACAGAGAAGAAAATATCAATAGTTGGACTCAATACACACTACATGAATTCTAATAAGTCACTAAAATAATTTATGTGCTTCTATTAAAATACACAAATGGGCACAGGTGTCATTTATTTGTTATTAGATTATCCAGATAAAGATTAGAATTCTGAGATTGGAACAGGCAAACACAACTCTATATTTAGTATCAAACATGGTGATTTCTAACTTTCCTCTCCATCTTCTTTGATTTTAGCATGTGAAAGTGATTAATGAATAAAGAATAGTTAGCTGTTGAGTCTTTCCAAATGGCAAAGGACAGGAGCCATGCACAATATTTGGGAACAGTCATGAAGAGAAGTGTTAATTTTTTTTTCAAGCACGTGAAGTGATTCTCTGCTCTAAAGCATCATTTTCAACATTATTTTTGTAAGTTTAGGATCAGATTCCTCTGTTCCCAAAAAGAGATGTTCACCAGAAAGAGATGTGCAGCTTAGCTCATATAAATGCTAGCTCATCACCCCCCTCCTCCCAAAAAAAAACATTCAAACAAACAAAGTCCCACTTATGATGAAAGTGATTTCATATGTCATGCCTTGTGACAGCACCCATTTCCATGATGCTTCCCAACCCATTTTTTCTAGGTAGAAGAAAGTAACATGCAGAGAGGCCAAACTGCCAAAGACATAACCAAGAATTTCCTGGGTGTGCCTGCTGTCCTGCCCTTGATTTGCACTCTGTTCCTCAGACCTGCATTCTAAACCTGTAGCTGTGGTTATTTCAGTTCCTAGCCCAAGACCTTATTCTTCTTGGATAGCCTTGAATGTAGCTCAAAAGGGCCTGCTAAGGAGAAAATCAAAGTGACTTTTCACATCTGATAAGGTCTATTTACTTTTGAAGGAGGAAATTTGTCAAAGTTCTGTTTAAAGAAACCTTAATGAAGAGGCACAGAAGTTAGAGGCAAACCTAGAAGTTTTCACAGGGATGTGTGTACATCAGCCCTGGAGTTAATCTCCAAACTGAGGTATCTAGTGGACACATTGCCAGTCATTACTTACACCCCCCACATACCTGGAATTTAAGGTACTATTTGCTCTCAGGTTTAAGGAGCTTCCTTTGACCTTCAAGAAAGGACATAACATAAGACTGAAATTCATAGTCAAGGCAGTGAATTCAGATCCAATTTCCCAAAACTGAGAAGTTTAATGGTCAGGAGACTCAAAGAAAAATACATTCATGGAAGTGACGCTTGTTGTATATAACACATTGGAAGAATTTAGCATAACACTTGATATGGCAAGACAATATCAGGGGACATTTGTTGACAGTGTGAAGTCATTTGTGAGTCTAGGGGTGTCTCTATGTCTTTGTAAAACTATGGCAGGGAAACACAGGTTGGGTTCAGGAGGAAGTAGGATCCCTTCTTCTGAGACATAAATAAGCATTTCATGAAATACACATCTCACTGACTTGTGAAAACCCCTCTGTCATAGAGATATTTCTTAACATCTTTATTACATTAAGTTACCAGGCACAGCAACTAAGAATGGGAAAAATTGATCATAGCCCACAATTCCAGGTAATAGTTCCAATTTTTGGAAATCAAGTTAGGAACTCAGGTAATCATATGACATCCACAGCCAAAAGAAGAGATAAACAAATGACCCATGCTGCGTGTTTCTTTATGCTTATGCTCTAGGTTCTTCATACTTACACAATAGAGGTTGCAGAAAATGAAATGATTCTGCTCAGTTTAGGGAGTCTTATCTCAATTAACAATATTTCTGCTTGCATTCATAGCTGTGGTACTCAAGGTGTGCATCACTATCCCATTGAGGGGTTCCATATCAGATATCCTGCACATCAAATATTTGAATTATGAATCATGACAGTAGCAATATTGTTTCATTGTTTCTTAACTTAATGTTTACGTTTCATCACAACATGAGGAAATATTGTTAGTGCTATTTAAAGAGACAGAGAATTGGAAAAATTAAGAACCAATGATTTAGAGTGTCCAGTGGAACCCTAGTGTCTATGTTCCTACATATGAAGGGGCTTGCATAGGATTTTTCTGAATATACTTTGCTCTATATGAAACTCATGTTCTGTGTGGAAGACTCCAGGTGTCTGTCCACCTTTACTACACCATAACAGTAGAACACTTTGAGCTACTCAACAGAGAGTAAAATACCTACTACACACATGCTGATGACACAGATTTCAGTCCCACTGAGCTGCATGACTGTATATCACTCCTATGAGTACTTGTTCTTAGTCTCTGTCATCCACTTCCCCTAGCATAACTCTGCCTAGCTGTTCCTTGCTTACTCATTAACAGGAAATTATTTAACAAGTGTCCTTATCAGTCATCATTAGATCTACAATATCCTGTGGCTAAGGAGACAAGGAGATGCAGGTACTTACAATGAACTGTAACATACATAAATTTCTGATATTATTACCTTGTGTACATAAAATTTCAGTAGGAGATGAACATTCAGTTCCACACATGGAAAGAAGTAAAGGATGTCCAATCAATTGTAGAGAGATCTCTGGCTTTGGAGGAAGAGTGTACTGAATGGTTTCCCTTGTATCTCAGCTGAGGCTCCTGCGAAGGTCAGTTTGACTTCAAGTGTATTATGAGGAAAGCTTATTAGCAGGGAAGCAATGTCAGTTCCCATGACATCTGCAGCTCTTCCCTGGACATTCTCTTGTATCATGGAGAGCCCTGGCAACATCTATGATGTCACCATTGCTGTGGCAATACCAACTGCCCTTGGGAAGTTTATTCAAAATCTTCACCATTTACTGATGAACATGATGGCATACAGTAGAGTCTAGTTCAGAGAGAATGGAAAGTGTACAGAGACCAAATAGTGAGAGAAGAAAACTGACCTTCAAGAACGTCAAGAATGAAATGGTCAAGGGAATTGTGTAATGAGTTGTGTACAGGAAAAAGGAAGCTTCTTAGAGGAAGTGTGCTTGAACTGAATCTTCCAGTAATGGGGCACAGAAAGCTGCAGTCTCTGGGAACCAACACAGCTCCCTGCTTGACATGGCTCTTGAAATTCCAGGTTTCCAGGATATTAATTATTCTGGCTCAGAGGTCAGGAACTGGTAAGGCCAAAGCTTTATGCTGAGAACTCTGCTTTTGTTCCATTTGGGGGATTGGCATTGATTAGTGAACATGAGACCAACATTATAACAGGAGGGATTAATGAGGTGTGCCAATTTCAAGGCAGGGCATCACTGTACTTCAACCACACTGGCTAACTTTGTGTACTTCACAGATGCTCTGTGGGTCCTAGGTTGTCAGTGAGGTGACTTTTTGAGTCTGGTGACCATGTTCTGTCCTTATATGTCTTCTCCATTAATAGTTATCTGGTTAGAGTAACCTGTCAAGATATTTTGGGAACCTGTAAGTGACAGGGTTGATTGTGAACTATGGCAATATTCTCCTGACTCATAAACCCACAGGCTTTTGGACTTGGCATCCAAGCTGAATTTTGAGACTGTGGCTGGGAATAAGCCTGAAAAGGCCATCTCCTTCATTACTTGGAGCATTGCTATGAAGGCAGAGAGAATGAGTTAGCTGAGATAACCACTCCTTCAAATAGAGAAGACAGCTGAGTTTTCCAGAGGGGGCATCTGAAACATGGCACTAAATAATTTGGGCTGTCACTGATTCATTGGTAAATAAGCTTTCTCAAACACCTGATTAGGACTCAGGGTGGTCTGTCCCTCCTCTTTGCCTTGTCATACTGCAAGATAATTTGTGTTCATCTACCCACAAGGGTATATAAATCATTTTATATAAGGTCTGTCTATCTGGCAGGTTGTTTCTTCAGTGTATTCCTTTGCCCAAAATCATGTCTCTGAATTCTTCCCAAAGGCAGAACCTCAAATGTGGGCAGGAATGACATGAGGATAAAGACTATTCTGCTCCCTCTAAAAAGAAACAAAATAGAGCCTGTGGGATGGATAAAGAAAGTGTGGTACATATACACAATGGAGTACTACTCAGCAGAGAAAAACAATGACATCATGAGGTTTTCAGGAAAATGGATGGATCTAGAAAAAAATCATCCTGAATAAAGTATCCCAGACTCAGAAAGACAATCATATTTTTCTAATTTCTTGTGTTTTATATGTATATATTGGATATTAGACCTTTATCAGATGAGAATTTTTGTTTTATTTTTCTGTTTTCTTATGTTCAATTAGTATATTTTGGATATTAGAACTTTATCAGAGGAGAATTTTGGTGTTGTTTAATTTATTGTGTTCAATAACTAAGTGTCTGATATTAGACCTTTATCAGATGAGATTTTTTGTTTTATTTAACTATTTATATCCAGTATGTGTATTTTGATATGAGACCAGTATCAGATGTGAGTTTTTGTTCTATTTATCTGATTTCTTGTATTTACTAAGTATATTTTGGATATTGGACCTTTACTGAGGAGAAATTTTTTTCTAATTTCTTTGTTCCATGTGTATATTTTAGATTTTAGAACTTTAACAGATGATAATTTTTGTTTTATTTATCTAATTATGTTCCATATTTAAATTTGGGGTATTAGACCTTTATCTGATGTGAATTTTTGTTTTATCTATCTGATTTATTCCATTCAATATGTATAAGTTTTATATTAGACCTACCAGTGAGAATTTTGTTGTTTCTATTTTTTTGATATGAGTTTATATATTTTGGATATTAGAACTATATCAGTTGATGATTTTTGTTTTATGTATCTGATATCTTGTTTTTAATATGTATATTTTGTATATTAGACTTTTATCAGATGAGAATCTTTGTTTTATTTACCTGATTTGTAGGGTTCAACATGTATATTTTGTATATTACACCTTTAGCATTAGAAAATTTTTGTTTTATCTATATGATTTCTTTTGTTTAATATGTATATTTTAGACATCACAGATTTATCATTTTAAAATTTTTGTTTTATTAAATTTCTTGTGTTCAGTGAGTATACTTTGGATTTTAGACCTTTGTCACATCAGAATATTTGTTATTTTTCATCTCGTGTTTTCAGTATGGATATTTTAAAAGTTAGACCTTTATCAGTTGAGAATTTTTGTTTTATTCATCTGATTTCTTGGGATCTATGTACATGTTGTATATCAGACCTCTATCAGATGAGATTTTTTTTATCCAATTTCTTGTTTTAAATATGTGTACTTTTGATATTTACATTTATCAGATGAGAATTATTGTTTTGTCTTTTAAATGGTTTATCTGGTCTTGATTTAATTTTGGTATGTGGTACATATCCAGAAAATTATCCATTTCTTTTTGATTTTCCAGGTTTGTGGATTAGAAGTTTTTGAAGTATGACCTGATGATTCTCTGGATTTCCTCACTGTCTGTTGTTATGTCCCCCTTTTCTTTTCTGATTTTGTTAATTTGGACTCTCTCTCTCTGTCTTTTGGTTAGTTAGGATAAGTACTTGTCTATCTTGTTGATCAGCTCAAAGAACCAACTCTGTGTTTCGTTAATCCTTTGTATTGTCCTCTTTATTTCTATTTTATTGATTTCAGCTCTCAATTTGATAATTTCCTGGCATGTGTTCCTCCTGGGAGACTTTGGTTCTTCCTGTTCAAGGGCTTTCAGGTGTGCTGTCAAGTCACTAGCATGAGATTTCTCCAGCTTCTTTATGTGGGCATTCAGTGCTATGTAGTTCCCTCTTAGCACTGCTTTCATAGCGTCCCAAAAGTTTGGGTATGTGGTGTATTCATTTTAATTGATCTCTAAGAAGTCTTTAATTTCATTCTCTATTTCTTCCTTAACCCATTGGTCATTCAGTTGAGCATTACTCAGTTTCCATGAGATTGTAGGATTTCTGTAGATTTTTCTGTTGTTGAAATCTAACTTTAAACCATGGTGGTCTGATAGAACACATGGGATTATTCCAATTGTTTTGTATCTGTTGAGATTTGCTTTAAGGCCAAGTATGTGGTTGATTTTAGAGAAGGTTCCATGGGGTGCTGAGAAGAAGGTATATTCTTTTTTGTTTGGGTTGAGTGTTCTGTAGATATCAATTAAGTCCATTTGAGCCGTAACATCAGTTAAGTCCATTATGTCTCTGTTAAGTTTCAATTTGGCCGATCTGTCCAGAGGTGAAAGTGGTGTGTTGAAGTCTCCCACTATTAATGTGTGGGGTTGTATATGTGATTTAAGTTTTAGTAATGTTTCTATTACATATATGGGTGCCCTTGTGTTTGGGATTGAGACTTCATCTTGGTGGATCTTTCCTGCGATGAGTATGTAATGTCCTTCACCTTTTCTTTTGATTGATTTTAGTTTGAATTCTATTTTGCTGGATATTAGGATGGCTACACCAGCTTGCTTCTTAAGACCATTTGATTGGAAAGTCTTTTCCCACCCTTTTTAATCTTAGGACGTGTCTGTCTTTGAATTTGAGGTGTGTTTCATGCATGTAGCAGAAAGATGGGTCCTATCTTTGTATCCATTCTGTTAGTCTGTGCCTTTGTATAGGTGAATTAAGTCCACTGATATTAAGGGATATTAATGACCAGTGATTGTTAGTTCCTGTTTTTATTTTTATTTTTTGGTAGTAGTGTGTGTGTACTTCTATTCATTGGGGTTTACTGCTGTGGTGTTATCTATTGCCTGTGTTTTCATGGGTGTAGCTTCCTTCCTTAGGTTGGAATTTTCCTTCAAGTGCTTTCTGTAGGGCTGGGTTTTTGGATAAGTATTATTTAAATCTGTTTTTTTCTTGGAAGTTCTTGTGCACTCCATCTATTATGATTGAAAGTTTTGCTGGATATATTAGATTAGGCTGGCATTCATGGTCTCTTTGCATCTGCATTATATCTGTCCAGGTTCTTCTGGCTTTCAAAATCTCCATCAAGAAATTGGTTGTTATTCTGATGAGTTTGCCTTTATAAGTCCCTTGGACTTTTTCCTTTGCTGCCCTTGATATTATTTCTTTATTCTGTACATTTAGTTGTTTAATTATTATGTGGTGATGGGACTTTTTTGGGGGGTCTAGTCTGTTTGGTGTTCTATAGGCTTCTTGTATCTTCATAGGTATTTCCTTCTTTAAGTTGGGAAAGTTTTCTTCTATGATCTTGTTAAATATGTTTTCTGTGCCTTTGAGTTGGTATTCTTCTCCTTCCTCTATCCCTATTTTTCATAGGTTTGGTCTTTTCATGGTGTCCCAAATTTCTTGGACATTTTGTGTCATGACTTTGTTGGTTTTAATGTTTTCTTTGACTGATGAATCTAATTCTTCTACCATATCTTCAACACCAGAGATCCTCTCTTCCATCTCTTGCATTCTGTTGGTTATACTTGCCTCTGAGGTTCCTGTTTGTTTACTCAGATTTTCTATTTCCAGCATTCCTTCTGCTAGTGTCTTCTTCATTTTTTCTATTTCCCTCTTCAGGTCTTGGATTGTCTCCCTTGCTTTTTCATGATTTTCATTCAAGGATTTATTGTTTTCTTCTGCTTTTTTTCCTTTCCTCTAGTTTTTTATAGTGTTCTTCCCATTTTTTTGTCTCTTCCTCTACTTTATTTTTGATTTCTTCTATATAAGGCTTTAGCCTCTTCATGATGTTACTTATAAGGTTGTTTTCTTCTTCTTCTTCCATTCTGTGATGTTCAGTTCTACCTGATGGAGAAGGGCTAGGTTCTGGTGATGCTGTATTGCTCTTTATTTTGTTGTTTGTACTTCTCCCTTGACTTCTGCCCATCTCCACTTGTGTTCGTTCTTGGTCTTATCAGTGTACTTGGTTCAGAGGGAGTTGACAGATTTAGGGAGCCTCTCTCTGGTCCAGATGGAAGCTCTGGACCAGATTGGAGTGCTGGTCCAGATGAGAGTGCTAGCGAGATAGGAGCTGGGGGCCTGTTCTCTGAGTCTCAGGAAGTCCCTGATGTCTCCTTATTTTGTCCAGATGGGAGCTACTCTTGTCCAGATGGGAGTTCCTCTGGTCTCTGGTCCAGATGGGAGTTCCAGGGCAGAATAGAATCTTGGGGTTGGTCTCTGATTCTCAGGAAGTGGCTGGGGTCTCCAGCAGATGGGTGTGGGGGCAGGGTGTGGATACTGCAATGTCTGCCTGCAGTCTTGGAAAAGGGGAGCCTTCCTGCAGGGCCTGTCAATTTGCAGGAAGCTGGGGCCAAGTTGGTCAGATCCTCCTGCAGTGGCCTGTGTCCAGTGGTGGGTCCCAAGGGCAGTTGCCTCTCTGGCTATAACCCCAGGCACTCACCTCTGGTCCAGATGGGCTTTCTAGGGTGGACAGAAGCTGGGGGCTGGTCTTTGAGTCTCAGGAAGTGGCTGGGGTCTGAAGCAAATGGGTGTGGGGGCAGGGTGTGAATACTGCTGTGTCTGCCTGCTGTCTTGGAAAAGGGGAGCCTTCCTGCAGGGCCTGCTGATTGGCAGGAAGCTGGGGCCAAATTGGTCAGGTCCTCCTGGAGTGGACTGTGTCCAGTGGTGGGACCCAGGTGCAGTTGCCTCTCTGACTATAACCCAGGGACTTACCTCTGGTCCAGATGGGAGTTCTGGGTGGGAGGCCAAATATATACTCTTTGAACATAAAAAAAGTAAATAAGTGCTGGAGAGATTGCTCAGTGGTTAAGAGCAATGACTGCTCTTCCAGATGTCCTGAGTTTGATTACCAGCAACCACATGGTGGCTCACAACCACTTGTAATGGGATCTTGTGCTCTCTTCTGGCCTGCAGGGATACATGCAGGCAGAATACTTCTATACACAATAAAAAAAGACAAATCTTGAAAAAAATTAAATAAAACAAAAATTCTCATCTGATAAAATTTGAATATCCAAAATATACCTATTGAATACAAGAAATCAGATAAATAAAACAAAAAT
Organism: Onychomys torridus; assembly: GCF_903995425.1. Classification (NCBI taxonomy): domain Eukaryota; kingdom Metazoa; phylum Chordata; class Mammalia; order Rodentia; family Cricetidae; genus Onychomys; species Onychomys torridus. Next base: position 24,354 of record NW_023412972.1, read on the forward strand.
TCTCACCTGATAAAGGTCTAATATGATATACAAAGTATACACATTGAACACAAGAAATTTGATAAACAAAACAAAATATTCATCTAATGAAGGTATAATATCCAAAATATTCATTTGGATCATAATCAGAAAATAAAATAAAATTCTTATCTGATAAAGTCTATGATCCAAAATATACACATTGAAAACAAGAAACCAGAAAAACAAACTAAAATTTCTCATCTCATAAATGTCTAATAACCAAGACATACAATTTGAACATAATTAAATAAATAAAACTAAAGTTCTCATGTGATAAAGTTCTAATATCAAAAATATACTTATTAAACACAGGAAACTAAATATAACAAAAATTCTCATCAGATAAAGGCCTAATACCCAAAATAAACATATTGACCACAAGAAATAAGGTAAAACCAAATTTTCACCAGTTACAGTCTAATATTGAAAATATACATATTGAACACAATAAATCATATAAGTAAACAAAAATTGTCATCTGATAAAAGTTGAATATCCCAAATACACACATTGAACACAAGAAATCATGTAAATAAATAAATTCATCTGATGAAGGTCTAATGTCTAATACATACATATTGAGCAGGCTAAGATAAATAATACAAAAATTCTCATCTGATAAAGCTCTAATAACAAAAATATACATAATGTGCACAAGAAATTCAATAAAACAAAAATTTTCACCTGATTAATGTCTAATATAAAAATATGCATATGGAACAAAGAAATTAAATAAAAATTCACATCTGATAAAGGATTAATATCCAAAGGTACATATTGAACACAAGTAATTATATCAATAAAACAAAAATTGTCATCTGGTAAAGGTCAATTTTAAAAATATATTTAATGAACATTCAAAAATAAATAAAACAAAATTTAATACCGGATCACATCTAATGTCAAAAATTTTCCTATTGAAAACAAGAAATTACATGAACTAAACAAATATTCTCGCAAATAAAGGTCTAATGTCCAAACATTTCAGAGAGACTCGTTTGTGAAGTAAGATGTTTTTGATATTAGACATTTATCAGATAACAATATTTAATTTTCTTAATTTCTTGGTTTCCATATGTATATACTTGTTATTAGACATTTATCACATGAGCGTTTTTGTTTTATTCATGTAATTATGTTCAATATGTATATTTTGGATATTAGACTGTTATCAGATGAGAATTTATTTATTCATATGGTTTCTTTGGTACAATGAGTATAGTTGGGATTTTAGTCTTTTATCAGATTAGAATTTTTGTATCATTCATCTGGTTTCTAATTTTCAATGTGTATATTTAGGATGTAGTCTTTTTATCAGGAGAGAATTTTTGTTTCATTTACTTTCTTGTGTTCAATATGTATATTTTGGATATAAGACCTAAACCAGATGAGAATTTTGTTTTATATTGCTAATGTCTTATCTTGTTTGTAAAATTAGACCTTTATCAGAGCAGAATTGTTGTTTATTTTTCTGATTTCTTGGATTGAATCTGTATATTTTGGAAATTAGAATTTAATCAGAAGAGAATTTTGTTTCATTTAATTTCTTTTGTTCGATAAGTATAATTTTGATAATACATCTATTTCAGATCAGCATTTGTTTTATTTATTTTATTTATCTGATTTCTTATGTACTATATGTATTTTTCAATATTATTCCTGTATCTGAAGAAAATTTTTGTTTTATTTTTCTAATTTCTTGATTTAATATGTAACTATAGATATTAAAACATTATCAAATGAAAATTTTTGTTTTATTTATCTAATTATATTTACTATGTCTATATTGTATATTAGACCTTTTTCAATGAAAATTTTGTTTTCTGAATCTGATTTCATGTGCTCATAATTTATATTTTGGATAATAGGCCTATTTTTTCAAGATTCTGTTTTTTCTATTTTTTGTGTTAAATAAGAATCTTTTTAATATTATAATTTTATCAAATGAGAACTTTGCTTTATTTATTTGATATCTTAAGTTCACTATTTATATTTTAGGTATTAAACCTTTATCAGACGAGAGTATTTGTTTTATCTATCTGGTTTCTAGCACTCATTATTTATATTTTGGATATTAGACCTTTATTGGATGAGAATTTTTGTCTTATTTATCTTGTTTCTTATGTTCAATATGTATATTTTGAATATTAGACCATTAAAGGATGAATTTTTTTTAATTTATCTCATATTTTGGATATTAGACATGTATGAGTAGAGAAATTTTATTTAATTTATCTAATTATATTCAATGTCTACTTTGGATAGTAGACCTTTTTTTAGATATGATAAAGTCCATCTAGAAAACATACATGTTGAACACAAAATATTAAGTTAAACATAAATTCTCACCTAATAAAGGTTTAATATACAAAATATACATGTTGAACACAAGAAATAGACAAATAAAAAACTCTCATCTGATAAATGTATATTGTCCAAAAATACATATTGAACATAGTTAGGTAAATGAAACAAAAAATCTCTTCTGATAAAGGTCTAATATCCATAATACACACACTGAACAAAAGAATTCAGAAAACAAATTTCTTATGTGATAAAGGTCCAATATAAAAACACACATATAGTACACAAAAACTTGAAAAAAACAAAAATCTCATATGATTATAATCTAATAACTGATATATATATATATACAAAAATATTGAACACAAAAAGTGAATTAACAAATTTTCTCACCTGATAAAGTTCTAACATCTAAAATAAACATATTGACCCCAAGGGATCAGATAACATGAAAATTCTCATCTGATAGAGATCCAATACCAAAAATATACAAATTGAACACAAGAAATTAAATAAAACAAAATTCTTACCTGATAAATGTCCAGTATCCCAAATATATACATTATCCCAAACTATTAGACAAATAAAACCAAATTTTCACTTGATAAAGCCTAATATCAAAAATATACATATTAAGCACAAGAAATCAGATAAATAATACAAAAATTCTCATCTGATAAAGGTCTAATGTCCAAAATGTCCATATTGAACCCTAGAAACCAAAGAAATAAAACAAAAATTCTCCTCCAATAAATGTCTTACATAAAAAATGTGCATATTGAACAGAAAAAATTAAATGAAACAAAATTTTTCATCTGATAAAAGTCAAATAACCAAAATATACATATTAAACCCAAGAAATCAGAGAAATGAAACAAAAATTCTCACAAAATTAAAGTCTAGTATCCCAAATATACATAGTGAACACTAGAAATCAGAAAAAGAAATTGAAAATCTCACATGATATAGGTCTAATATTAAAAATATACATATTAAAAAATAAATTAAATTAAACAAAAATTCTCATCCTATAAAGGGCTAATATTTAAAATATAAATAATGAACAGAAGAAATTTGAATAAAACAAATATTCTAATTAGATAAAGTCTGATATCCATAATATACACATTGATCCCCCAAACAATAAGGTAAATAAAACAAAAATTAAAATCTGATCAAGGTCTAACACAAAAAATATACATGTTGTGCACAAGAAATTAAATTTAATAAAAATCTTCACCTGATAAAGCTTTAAAGCTTTATTTCTCAGGTAATAGTATATCCTTCTGAGGCCTTTGATATGATTAAAGACTAGATAGTTATAATTTCCTCAGTTATGATAAAAGATACGTTAGATATAAAACCTTAGACTCACAAATATAAGATAGATAGGATATCTTCTTTAATATTGTAACTATATTTTTTCTTGATAATTGTTTTATTTTCTGAAATTTTACTATATAATAGTTAAAACCTTGCTTTTTAAAAAAAAGAAAAGGGGAAGTGCTGTGGGATGTTCTGTATATCAAATGTGTTGCTCGGATTGGTTAAAATAAATAAAGTACTGATTGGCCAATAGCTAGGCAGGAAGGATAAGGTAGGCGGGACAAGGAAGAGGAGAAGGCTGGGAACAGGAAGGATGAGGGATAGACTGCCAGCGGCAGCCATGACAAGATGTAAGGTACTGGTAAGCCACAAGCCACGTGGAAAAGTATAGATTAATAAAAATGGGCTAAATATAAGAGTAAGAGCTAGACAATGGTAGGACTCAGCTAATGGCCAAGCAGTTTAAATAATATAAGTGTCCGTATGATTATTTTATACGTGGGTTATGGGACCATGGGGGCTTGGGGGCACCTGGAGAGAAGCTTTCCAACTATATAAACAAACAGAAAGAAAGGTAATACATGATATTCCCATTAGATTCTGAAAAAGCCTTTGACAAAATCCAACACCCCTTCATGATACCCTCAAGGTCTTGGTGAAAGAAGGAATACAAGGAACATACCTAAACATAATACAGGTAATTTACAGCAAGCCAACTTGATATTAAAGGGAGAAAAACTCAAATATCCAAAATATACATACTGTACACAAGAAATGAAACAAAAGATTAATTCTCATCTGATAAAGGTCTAATATTAAAAATATGCATATGGAACATAATTAGATAAATAAAACAAAAATTCTCATGTGATAAAGGTCTAATATCTCAAATATACATACTGAACACAAGTAAATGAAAAATTATCATCTTATAAAGTTCTAGAATGCAAAATGTACATAAGGACACAAGAATTCAGATCAATACAAAAATTCTCATGTAATAAAGGTCTAATATTGAAAATATACATAGAAAACAAGAAATCAGAAAAAAAACAAAATTATCATATAATGAAGGTCTCATATGAAACATACACTTAATGAACAAAAATAAAAGAAAACAAAAATTCTGTTCTTATAAAAGTCTATTATAAAAAATATACCTATTAAAAACAAGAAATAAGAAAAATAAAACAAAAAAATTCTCATCTGCTAAATGATTAATATCTCAATATCCATGTTGAACAGAAGCAAACAGTTTAATAAACAAAAATTCTCACCTGATAAATGTCTAATATACATAATATATATATTGAGCACAAAACATCAACTACATAAAACATAAAATGTATATTCAAAATATACATATTGACATTATTAGATAAATAAAACAAAAATTCTCATCTGATAAATGTCTAATATTGAAAATATACTGAACACAAGAAATACAAAAACAGAAATTCTCACCTAACAAAAGCATAATATCCACTGTATACATGTAGAATACATGAAGTCACATAAATAAAACAAAAATTCTCACCTGATAAAAACTCTAATAGCCAAAATATATATACTAAATACAAAAAAATTTAAAAAAAGAAAAATTCTGATCTGCTAAATGTCTAATGTCACAAATATGCCTATGGAATCTAATTAGATAAATAAAACAAAAATTCTCACCTGATAAAGATCTAATATAAAAATATGCACATTGATCTCAAAAATCATGTAAATAAAACAAAAATTCTCATCTGATAAATGTCTAATATCCAAAATATAAATACTAAATACAAGAAATTATTTAAAAGAAAATTTCATATGATAAATGATTAATATCCCAAATATACTATTGAAAACAAGAAATCAGATAAATTTTAAAGAATTTCTTAACTGGTAAAGGTCTAATATTCAAAATGTATACAGAACACAAGAAATCAGAAAAACAAAGGAAAATGCTCAAGTGATAAAGATCAAATTTGAAAAATATACTACTGAATACCAGAAATTAAATAAAAAAAATTCAGAACTGATAAAGAACTAATATAAAACATATTCATATTGAACATAATTAGATAAATAAAATTCTCATCCAATAAAAGTCTTATATCCAAAATTTACATACTGAATACAAGAAATTAATTAAATAAAAATTCTGATCTTATAAGGCACTAATATCCTAAATATGCATACTGAACAAAAGAAATCATATGTAGAGAACAATAATTCTCTTCTGATAAAGGTCTATATCAAAATATACATACTGAATTCATGAAATAAGAAAAAACAAAATTCTCACCAGTAGGTCTAATAGGCAAAATATGCATATTGAAAACAAGAAATTAAAAAAAAACAAATATTCTCATCTGCTTATGGTCTCATATCCAACACAGTGAACAGATTATATCAGAAAATAAAATAAAAATCTTATCAGATAATGGTCTAATATCAAAAATATACTTATTGAAAACAATAAATTATAAAAGACAAAAATTCACACCATTAAATTTCTAATATCCAAAATATACATACTGAATACAAGAAAACAGGTATATAAAACAAAAAATTGTCACCTGATCAAGGTCTAATTTCCAACATACTTTTATTGAACCCAATAAATTATAATAAACTAAATTTTCACTTGTAAAATTCTCATATACAAAATACATCTATTAAACAACAGAAATCAGATAAATAAAAGAGAAATTCCCACATGATAAAAGTCTAATAAACAAAATATACATATTAAACACAAGAAAAAAATTCACATCTGATAAATGTAAATATCAAAAATTTAAATATTTAACACAAGAAATGGATAAAAAATTCTCATCTGATAAAGGTCTGATATACAAACCTATACATAAACCCCATCGGATAAATAAAACAAACATTCTCAACTGATAAAGGTCTAACTTTAAAAATATCCATACTGAACTCAGAAGATGAAATAAAACAAAAATTCTCACCTCATAAAGGTCTCATATCCAAAATATACTTACTAAACACAAGAAATTTAATGAAACAAAAATTTTCAAATAATAAATCTGTGATATCCAAAATATAGATATTAAACAAAAGAAATCCAATAAATAAAACAAAAATTCTCAAATGCTAAAGATGTAGTACACCAAATATACATGTTGAACTCTAGATATCAGATAAATAAAACACAAATTCTCATCTGATAAAAGTCTAATACACAAAATATACATATTAAAAACAAGATATGAGGTATACAAAACAAAAATTGTCAACTGATAAAGTTCTAATATCCAAAATATATATATAAAAAATTAGAAACAACAAAATTCTCACTGGTAGGTGTAAGACACAAATTAAACATATTGAATGGATTAAATCAGATATATAAAACAAAAATTCTCATCTGTTTAATTCTAACACCCCAAATTTAAGAACTGAACATAAATAGATAAATATAACAAAAATTCTCATGTGTTAAAATTCTAACATCTAAAATATACACATAGAACAAAGAAATTAGTAATGGTCCAATATACAAAATATACTTATTAAATATAAGAAATCAGATTAATAGAAGAAAAACTCACATCTGATAATGGTCTCATATCCAAAATATACAGAGCAGATATCCTTAGTTAAATAAAACCAAAATTCTCATCTGATAAAAGTCTAATATCAGACATATAGTTATTGAAGACTATAAATTAAATAACACCAAAATTCTCCTCTGATAAAGTTCTAATATCCAAAATAGACTAATTGAATACAAGAAATCAGAAAAATAAAACAAATATTCCCACCTAATAAAGGTCTTATATCCAATATATACATATAGAAAAAGAAATTAGAAAAACATGTTTGTCTTTCTGAGTCTGGGTTAATTCACTCAGGATGTTTATTTCTAATTCCATCCATTTGCCTGCAAACCTCGTGATGCCATTGTTTTTCTCTGCTGAGTAGTACTCCATTGTGTATATGGACCACACTTTCTTTGTCCATTACACAGGCTCTGTTTTTCTTTCTTTTTAGAGGGAGGAGAATAGTATTTATCCTCATGTCATTCCTGCCCACATTTGAGGTTCTGCCTTTGAGAAAAATTCAGAGACATGATTTTGGGCAGGGGCATACCCGGAAGATGCAGGCTACCTGAAACACAGACCTTATATAAAATGCATTAATGATGATAGAGTGGACCTGACTTGGAAACCACAGGGGTTGAAAGAGTGAAAACCTATTCTTCATGTACTCTTCTGTGATAAAGATCAAGCAATCTCACTTCTAATTTCTCTCAGTGGTAATTTGCTGTAGCTTACTGATCAGGCTCTGCACCTTCTGCTTCACCTGCATTTGCTGAGGAAGGTTTGTTGGGATGGTGGCTCCCTGTTACTCCTTGTGGGTAGATGAACACAAATTATCTTGCAGTATGACAAGGCAAAGAGGATGGACAGACCACCTTGAGTTCTAATCAAGTGTTTCAGAAAACTCATTTACCAATGACTCAGTAACAGCCAAAATTATTTTGCACCATGCTTCAGATGACACCTCCGGGAAACTCAGCTGATTTCTCTATTTGAAGGAAGTGGTTATCTCAGCTAACTCATTCTCTCTGCCTTCATAACAGTTCTCCAAGTAACAAAGGAGATAGCATCTTCAGGCTTATTCACAGCTGCAGTCTCAAAATTCAGCTTGGATGCCGAGTCCACAAGAATGTCGGTTTATGAGTCAGGAGAAAATTGCCATAGTTCACAATCACCTCCGTCATTTAGAGATTCCACAAATACCTTGGCAGGTTACTCTAACCATCTAACTATTAATGGAGAAGACATATAAGGGCAGAACATGGTCACCAGACTCAACAAGTCACCTCACTGACAACCTAGGACACAGAGAGCAACTGGGAAGTACCAAAAGTTAGCCAGTGTGGTTCAAGTACAGTGATGACCTGCCTTGAAATTGGCACACCTCATTAATCCCTCCTGATTTAATGTTGGTCTCATGTTCACTCATCAATGCCTATCCCCCAAATAGAACAAAAGCAGAGTTCCCAGCATAAAGCCTTGGCCTTACCAGTTCCTGACCTCTGAGCCAGAACAATTAATATCCTGGAAACCTTGAATTTCAAGAGCTATGACAAGCAGGGTGCTCTGTTTGTTCCCAGAGACTGCAGCTTTCTGTGCCCCATTACTGGAAGATTCAGTTCAGTCCCTCTTCCTCCAAGAAGCTTCCCTTTTCCTGCACAGCACTCATTACACAATTCCCTTGACCATTTCTTTCTTGTTGTTTTACACTGAGGCTGAAGGTCAGCTTTCTTCTGTCATTCTCTGTTCTCTCTACCCTCTCCATTCTCTTCCTGAACTAGACTCTTCACTATGCCATCATGTTCATCAGTAAATGGTGAAGATGTTGAATAAACTTCCCATGGCAACTTATTATTGCCAGTACATAGGTGACATCACAGAGGTTTCCAGGGATCTCCAGGATCTAATAGAATGTCCAGGGAAGACCTGCAGATGTCATGGAAACAGACATTGCTTCTCTGCTAATAAGCTTCCCTCATATTACACTAGAAGTCAAGCTGAACTTTGCAGGAGACTCTGCTGAGATACAAGGGAAGCCCTTCAGTACACTCTTTATCCAAAGCCAGAGATCTCTCTCTGATTGATTTGACATCCTTTAGGTATTTCCATGTGTGGAACTGAATGTTTATCTCCTACTGAAATTTTATGTACACAAGGTAATAATATCAGAAATTTATGTATGCTATAGTTCATTGTAAGTACCTGCATCTCCTTATCTCCTTAGCCACAAGACATTATAGACGTATTGCTGACTGAGAAGGGCACTTGTTAAACAATTTCCTGTTAATGAGTCTTAAGGGAACAGCTAGGCAGAGTTATGCTAGAGGAAGAGGCTGTCACAGCCTAGGAAAAAGTACTCATAGGAGTGGTATACTGTCATGGAGCTCAGTGGGACTAAAATCTGTGTCATCTGCATGTGTGCAGTGGATGTTTTATTGTATGTTGAGTAGAGCAAAGTTTTCTGCTGTTTCTGGGTAGTACAGGTGTCCAGATAGCTGGAGTTTTCCACACAGAACATGAGTTTCCTATAGAGCAAAGGATATTCAGGAAAATCTTATGCAAGCCCCTTCTTATGTAGGAACATTGACACTAGGGTTCCATTGGACACCCTAAATCAATAGTTCTTAATTTTTCCAATTCTCTGACACTTTAAATAGCACTAACAGTAGTTCCTCATGTTGTGATGAACCCTAAACATAAAGTTAAGAAACAATGAAACAATGTTGCTACTGTCATGAATCATAATTCAAATATTTGATGTGCAGGATATCTGATAAGGAACCCCCAATGGGGTGGTGACCTACAGCTTGAGGACCACATCTCTGAATGCAGGCAGAAATCTCCAGAAATCCTGGCAGTGATGCTGAGCCAGTGTGATTCTTAGTGTTCATTATCAGAATGAATGATACTAGTCACCTGGGAAGAGGGACCCTAAATGAGGAATTATATACATCAGATTTACTTTGAGCATTTCTCTGAGGGATTTTATTAATTTTTAATTGAGATAAGACTCCCTAAAATAGGCATAATCATTTCATTTTCTGCAACCTGTACTGTGTAAATAGTGTCCAACTATATATTTTTACATTTGTATAATTCCAGTTTATTGAAGTGATACATCTTAGCTTAATATTGAAATAATAATGGCACAATTCTTTCCAATACAGGTTCATTTTCAAACTACAATATGAATAAAATAACACAATCCTACAACCATGTCACAAAATGTATGATAGTAATTGACTTACAAAAATGAATCTGGTGAGATGGGTCAGCATGCAAAAGTGTTTGCTTTTTTATCTACACCAAGCCTTTTTATCTACATTGAGTCTTCAGGACCCACAAAATGACAGAAGAGTATTTATATATTTATATGTCTAGTTTGTGGTGTTCAATGTGTATATTTTGGATCATAGTCTTTATCAAATGAGAATTATTCTTTTTATTTATCTAATTATGTTCAAAATGGATATTTTGGATATTTTACCTCCATTAGATGAGAATTTTTGTTTTATTTATCTAATTTCTTGTGTTCAGTGTGTAAACTTTTTTATAGACCTTTATCAGGTGAGAATTTTTTGTTTTATTTATCTGATTTCTTGTATATTTTGAATATTCAAATTTTATTAGATGTGAAATTTTGTTTTATTTTAAAAAATTCAAGATTTATTTATTTATGTGTACAGTATTATGTCCCCCCAGGCCAGACAAGAGCACTAGATCTCATTAGGAGTGGTTGTGAGCCACCATGTGGTTTCTGGGAATTGAACTCAGGACCTCTGGAAGAACAGTTGGTGCTCTTAAACACTGAGCCACCTCCCTAGCCCTTATTTAATTTTTTATGTTCAAAAAGTACATTTTTGATATTGACCTATATCACACGAGATTTTCACTCTCTTTTTCTGATTTCTTATGTTCAATATGTATATTTTGGATATTAGAGCTTTATCAAGTGAGAAAATATGTTTCACCTAATTTTGTATGTTCAATAAGAATATATATGAAATTTCATCTTTATCACATGAGAATTTATTTTCTGATTGCTTGTGTTTAGTTTGGATATTTTGGATATTAGATGTCTATCAGTTGAGAGTTGTATTATTTTTCTTCTAGTGTGCAATATATACATTTTGTATATAGCCATTTATCAAGTGAAAATTGTTGTTTTATTTCATTTGTTGTGTTCAATCTATACATTTAGTATGTTAGACCTTTATCAAATGAGAATTTTTGTTGTATTTAATTTCTATTGTTCAATAAGTATGTATTTTATATTTGACCATTATCACATGAAAAATTTCTTTTCTTTTTCTGATTTCTTGTGTTCCACATGCATATTTTTGATGTTAGACCTTCATGATGTGAAAATTTTTGTTTTGTTTATCTGATTTCTTGTGTTCAATAAATATATTTTTGATATTAAACCATTATCACATGAGAATTTTGTTTTGTGGTTTTTTTTTTTTTTGTTCAGTGTGAATGTTTTGGATATTAGACATTAGATGAGAATTTTTGGTTCTATTTATGCGATTTCTTGTTTTTAATATATGTTCTGAATATTAGATCTTTATCAGGTGAAAATTTTTGTTTTATCTCTCTAATTATGTTCAATATGTATATTTTGGATATTAGACCTCTATGAGATAAGTATTTTTGTTTTACTTATCTGATTTCTTGTGTTCAATATGTATATTTTGGATATGACTTATATCAGATGAGAATTATGTTTTATTTATGTGATATCTTGAGTTCAATGTGTATATTTCAGATACCAGTCCTTTATCTGATCATAATTTCTGTTTGATCTGACCTGGTCTGGTGATCAGATGGCCAAACTCCCTAATAGTCATGCTGGAACTCTCATCCAATAACTGATGGAAGTGGATGCAGAGATCCTCAGCCAAGCCTCAGGTGGAGCTCAAGGAGTCCTATAGTTGAGTAAGAGGAGGGACTGTAAGAGCGTGAATTCTTGAGACCAAGTTTGGAGAGACACAGGGACAAAGAGCCAAACAAATGGAAATACATGTATGATGAACAAAAGGCTGTGGAGCCCCCAGCTGGTTCAGGCCCTCTGGATAAGTGAGACAGTTGAATAGCTTGAATGGTTTGGGAGACATCCAGGCTGTGGTACCTGGACCTGTCCTTAGTGCATGAGCTGGCTGTTTGGAACCATGGGCTTACACAGGGACACTTTGCTCATCCTGGAAGGAGGGGACTGGATCTGCCTGTACTGAATCCACCAGGTTTAAATGAATCCCCAGGGGAGTCTTGGCCCTGGAGGAGATGGGAGGGGTTGGGAGGGGGAGGACAGGAGAACCCATGGCTGATATGTAAAATTAAAACACAAATATAAGAAAAAAGTAAAAAATTAACACCATTAGATTTCTAATATCCAAAATATATATTGAAAACAAGATATCAGATATATAACACAAAAATGTCACCTGATCAAGGTCTAATATCCAACATATTCCTATTGAACCCAATAAATCCTAATAAACAAAAATTTCACATGTAAAGTTCTCATATACAAATTACATCTATTAAACAATAGAAATCATAAATAAAACAAAAATTCTCACAAGATAAAAGTCTAATTAACAAAATATACATATTAAACACAAGTAAACAAGAAAGACAAAACACAAATACTCATCTGATAAATGTAAATATCAAAAAGATACATATTTAACACAAGAAATAGGATAAAAAAATTCTCATCTGTAAAGGTCTAATATACAACATATACATATATCCCAAGAAATCAGATAAATAAAACAAAAAATTATCAACTGAGAAAGGTCTAACTTTAAGAATATCCATACTGAACACAGGAGATGAAATATAACAAAAATTCTCACCTGATACAGGTCTAACATCCAAAATACACTTACTGAAAACAAGAAATTAAAAAAAAACAAAAATTTTCAAATGATAAATCTGTGATGTCCAAAACATATCTATTTAACAAAAGAAATCAGATAAAAAACTAAAAATTCTCAAATGTAAAGGTGTAATATAAAAAATATACATGTTGAACCCAGGAAATCAGATAAATAAAACACAGATTCTCATCTGAGGGGAGGAGTTGGGGGGAAGGTAGGGTTGGGGGCAGGAGGGGGAGGACAGGGGAACCCATGGCTGATGTATAAAATTAAAACACATTAAAAAAAGTCTCATGCATGTAATATCCATATTAAACACAAGATATCAGGTAATAAACAAACATTGTCAACTGATAAAGTTCTAATATCCAAAATATATATACTGATATCAAAAATTACAAACAACAAAATTCTCACTGGTAGGTCTAGTACACAAATTACACATATTGAATGGAATAAATCAGATATTTAAAACAAAAATTCTCATCAGATAAAGGTCTAATAGCCCAAATTTAAATATTGAACATAATTAAATAAAACAAAAATTAACTAATTATAACCACTATGTATATTTTAGATATGGACCATTATCAGATGTGAGTTTTTGTTCTATTTATCTGATTGCTTGTGTTCAATAAGTATATTTTGAATATTGGACCTTTACTGAGAAGAAATTTTGTTTTTCTAATTTCTTTTGTTCCATATGTGTATTTTAGATGTAGAATTTTAACAGATGAGAATTTCTGTTTTATTTATCCAATTATGTCCAATATCTAAATTTGGGGTATTAGAGTTTTATCTGATGAGATTTGTTTTAGTTATGTGATTTATTCCATTCAATATGTATAATTTGTGTACTAGACCAACCAGTGAAAATTTTGTTGTTTCTAGTTTTTGATATCAAGATATATACATATATACATATGATATTAGAACATTATCAATTGAGAAATTTTTGTTTTATTTTCCTCATATCTTGTTTTTAATTTGAATAATTTTTATATTAGACTATTATCAGATGAGAAACTGTGTTATATTTATCTGATTTCTTTGGTTCAACATTTATATTTGTATATTACACCTTTAGCATATGAGAATTTTTTGTTTTATTTTTCTGATTTCTTTTGTTAAATATGTATATTATGCATATCAAAGATTTATCATTCGAACTATTTCGTATTATTAAATTTCTTGTGTTCAGTATGTATATTTTGGATATTAGACCTTTATCAGGTGAGAATTTTTGTTTTATTTATCTGATATCTTGGGATCTATGTATATGTTTCTTTATCAGACCTTTATCAGGTGAGAATTTTTTATCCTATTTCTTGTGTTAAATATGTATATTTTTGATATTTATATTTATCAGATTAGAATTTTTTTGTTTTTTGTTTTCTTGTGTTCAATATGTATATTTGGTTAGACTTCTATCATGTGAGAATTTTTGTTTTATTTATTTGATTTCTATTGTTTAATAGATGTATTTGTATATCAGAACTTTACATTTGAAATTTTTCTTTATTATAATTTATTGGGTTCAATAAAAATTGAATGGACATTGGACATTTATCGGGTGACAATTTTTGTTTTATATATTGGTTTTCTTGTATTCAATATGTATATTTTGGATCAAGAACAGAAAGGGAGAACAAAGAATAGCAGACCATGATAAATGAAGACCACATGACAACAGGAATAGGCAGAATGCTGGAGAGGTCCTCAGAAATCCACAATGATACATCCTCTGTAGACTGCTGGCAATGGTCGAGAGAAAGCCAGATCTGACCTGGTCTGGTGATCAGATGGCCAAACTCCCTAACAGTCATGCTGGAACTCTCATCCAATAACTGATGGAAGTGGATGCAGAGATTCTTGGCCAGGCCCCAGGTGGAGCTCCAGGTGTGAAACTGTCGAGAAAGAGGAGGGTCTGCAAGAGCATGAATTGTTAAATCCAAGATTGCAAAAAGCACAGGGACAAAGAGCCAAACAAATGGAAGCACATGAATTATGAACCAAAGGCTGTGGAGCCCCCAGCTGGATCAGGCCTTCTGGATAAGTGAGACAATTGAATAGTTTGTACTGTTTGGGAGGCATCCAGGCTGTGGGACCAGGATCTGTCCTTAGTGCATGAGCTGGCTGTTTGGAAACTTGGGCTTACACAGGGACACTTTGCTCAGCCTGGAAGGAGGGGACTGAAGCTGACTGTACTGAATCCACCAGGTTTAAATGAATCCCCAGGGGAGTCTTGGACCTGGAGGAGATGGGAATGGAGAGGAGGTGCTGGGGAAGGTGGGATTGGGGATGGGAAGGGGGAGGACAGGGGAACCCATAGCTAATGTGTAAAATTAAAACACAAATGTAATAAATAACAAAAATAAAGAAATAAAATTTTCAGTGATATAAAAAAAAGAAATATCTCTAACCTTTTAGTGTTCTGGGAAACTGCTTACTATAATCACACACACACACACACACACACACACACACACACACACACCCCAAACACAACACACCCCTCCTTATTCAGCATGTGAGGTAAAACCTTCTCTCTATTCCTTCTTGTAAGATTTGGCTATGAAAATAATAGTAGTATGTTTTCCTCTAAGACCCATGGCCTTATTCTTAGCTACATTCTACATAATTTTCTTTACACCCACATATAATTGTAGCTCTCACTTCTAATCAAACAATTTTCTCTTTGCAGTAGATGAATAGCATTACAGAAATTCACACATGGTTAACATGCAGAGAACAATTGACTTTGGAGTGTCCAGCAACAACTGATAAATTTCGGCTCAGGGAACATTTCAGGAGAAGATGTAGGCAAATTTTAAGAGCCAGAGCATCAGGAAGTCTGCTGTGAGACTGTGCTTTCTAACTCTGACAGGGAAGCTATATCTATGAATTCTGAACAAAATGACTGCTTAAACAAACCTCAACAATATCAACCATTTAACAGTTCAATTTAGATGGGGGAAATCTCAAGGGCCCACCAGTAGATGAAGAGCTACAAGCAATTAACAACCAAGGATGTACCACCTAATTGGTTATCTAACACCAAGTGTCCAACTCTAGAAACATACATGCATGTACCACTGAACAGAATCATTATATTCATTTGTTGATTCATTTGTATGTATATGTAACAACAAAGATTAAATAAGAGATGGCTGTGAATTTCGCAGCAGGCTGGAGTTGGTGGGAATGGGCATTGTAGGAGTGGGTAGAAGGAAGGAGCAAATGATGAACACTCAAAAATAACTAAAAAAAAATTTCAAACCTGTTAAAGTCTAATATAAAAAAATCTTCCTACTGAAAACAAGAAATTAGATGAATTAAACAAATATTCTCACAAATAAAGGGCTAATATCCAAACATTTCAGAGAGATTCATTTGGGAAGTAGGATGTTTTTGATATTAGACATTTATCTGATAATTTTTGTTTTTCTTAATTTCTTGGTTCCCATATGTATATATTTGATATTAGACATTTATCACATGAATATTTTTGTTGTATTTATGTAATTATGTTCAATATGTATATTTTGGATATTAGACTTTTATCAGAGGAGAATTTTTTTATTGATATTGTTTCTTTGGTACAATATGTATAGTTGGGATTTCAGTCTTTTATCAGATAAGAATTTTTGTATTATTTATCTGATTTCTAGTTTTCAAAATGTATATTTAGGATATAGTCTTTTATCAGTTGAGAAATTTGTTTCAATGACTTTCTTGTGTTCAGTATGTATATTTTGGATATAACACCTCTATCAGATGAGAATTTTGTTTTATGTAGCTAATGTCTTGTCTTGTTTTTCAAATTAGACCTTTATCAGTCAGAATTTTTGTTTATTTATCTGATTTCTTGAATTAAATTTGTGAAGTTTTGAAATTAGAACTTTATCAGATGAGAATTTTCTTTCATTTAATTTCTTGTGTTCAAAAAGTATATTTTTGATAATACACCTATATCAGATCAGCATTTTTTTTATTTTCTGTTTTTTTTTTTTTTTTTTTTTTTTTTTGAGGCAGGGTTTCTCTGTGTAGCTTTGTGCCAGTCCTGGATCTCACTCTGTTGACCAGGCTGGTCTCGAACTCACAAAGATCCCCCTGGCTCTGCCTCCTGAGTGTTGGGATTAAAGACATGCACCACCACCATCCAGCTAGCATTTTTGTTTTATTTATTTTATTTATCTGATTTCTCATGTACAATATGTATATTTTCAGTATTACTCCTGTATCCGATGAAAAATTTTGTTTACTTTTCTAGTTCTTGATTTCTATATATAACTATAGATATTACAACTTCTTCAGATTAAAATTTTTGTTTTGTTTATCTAATTATATTTACTATGTCTATATTGGATATTAGACCTTTTTCAAAGGAAATTTTTGTTTTCTGTATCTGTTTTCTAGTGCACAGAATGTATATTTTCAATAATAGGTCTACTTTTCAGAATTCAGTTCTTTCTAATAGTTTGTGTTCAATAAGAATATTTTTGATATTAGACCTTTATCAGATGACAATTTTGTTTTATTTATTTGATTTCTTAACTTCAATATTCATATTCTGAGTTTAAACCTTTATCAGATGAGAATATTTGTTTTCTCTATCTGGTTTCTAGTGTTCATTATTTATATTTTGGATATTAGACCTTTATCAGATGAGAAAATTTGTCTTATTTATCTAGTTTCTTATGTTCAATATAATAAAGGTCTAGTGTCCAAAATATACATATTGTACATACTTAAGTAAATGAAACAAAAATTCTCTTCTGATAAAGGTCTAATCTCCAAAATACACATACTGAACACAAGAAATCAGAAAACAAATTTCTTATGTGATAAAGGTAAAATGTAAAAACATACAAATTGTACACAAGAACCTAAATAAACAAAAATTATCATCTGATTATAGTCTAATATCAAAAAATATATATTTAACACAAGAAAATGAATAAACAAATTTTCTCACCTGATAGCTGATATCCAAAATAAACATATTGATCCCAAGTAATCAGATAAATAACATGAAAATTTTCATCTGATAAAGGTTCAATACCAAAAATATATATTATGAGCACAAGAAATTAAACAAAACAAAAAATTCTTACCTGATGAATGTCTATTATCCCAAATATACACATTATTCCAAAATATTAGATAAATTAATCAAAATTCTCATCTCATAAAGCCTAATATCCAAAATATACATATTGAGCACAAGAAATCAGATAAATAAAACAAATTTCTCATGTGATATAATTCAAATAGAAAAAAAATACTCATTGAACAAAGGAAATTAAATAAAAGAATAATTCTTATCTGAGAAAAGTCTTATATCCAAAATATACATATTGAACACAAGAAATCAGAAAAAGAGAAGAAAATTATCATGTGATAAAAGTGAAATATTAAGAACATACTTCCTGGGTGTCTCCCAAATAGTTCAAGCAATTCAATTTTCTCACTAATCCAGAAGGCCTGAACCAGTTGGGGGCTCCACAGCTTTTGGTTCATAATTCATGTGTTTCCATTAGCTTGGATATTTGTCCCTGTGCTTTTTCCAATTTGTTCTCAACAATTCTCATCCATACAATTCCTCTTCTTCCTTGACAATTGTACTCCTGGAGCTCCATCTGGGACCTGGCCGAGGATTCCATCAGTTATTGAATGAGAGTTCTCTCAGTTTATACTACTGCCTCCCTCAATTGTGCATATTCCATTTTATAATTTTCTGTTTTGTGTTCCTGAAATTTATCTCAATGTTCATAAAATAGATGATCATTCTGTGCTGATTATTAATATTTTGGTTAGCTTATTTTTGCACAGAATTATTTTTCCTCTAAACAGCTGTGATGTCATCAAGCAGTTATTTTAGGGTCCAGTGTGTGTTGTGTGGTTTTTCTCATGCAATGCGAGTTCTCCTAAGAGTATGGATCTTGTGAACTTTATTAGCCTTTTTTACTGATCATGACTGTAGAGTATGTGAAACACAGCCAAGATCAACTGACTTTTCATAACTTATGCTGTCCTCTCTATTTCTAATGGTTATATTGTGAATTTGGTATGATCAAGATTGGAAGTTGTTAGGGACCAAGATGTCAGGAACTAAACATGAACCATGGAAAGTACTAGCTAGAGCAAAGAACAACTCATAAGCCCCTTCCCAGAGCAGTAACCATAGGCCTCCAAAGATGAGAGAACATCCCACAATTAGGTGCCATGACAACGGAAGTAAAGAGCATTCCAGGGTCAGGTAGCCTAGCAACAGAATAAACTGCCCCTGACCAGTGACCTTAGCCGACCTCTTGAAGTTGCTCTATCTGCCTCACACGTCTTGCACCCCTTCCATGTTCTACATGCCCCTTTTCCCTTTCCCTCCTTCCTTCCCCTTCCCCTCTTTTGCTATATCAGGCATGCGGAGAAAAATAAAGATTGGCGGCTTGATCAGAATTCTGTCTTGCTGTCCATCTCTTTGTGTCGCCCTTCCCTTTCATTCTCTCCCACAGGTGGGTCACCCCTCATTGACACCCCGCTGGCCAGGGCATCTGGTGCCCAATGTGGGGCTCGACCCTTGCCTTGTTGGGAGTTGAACGTCCTTCTCCAGGAAAGTCCAGACGTCTGGTGGAGATTTAAAGTGATCACCCGTCGAGACCACCAGACTTGGCATCCTGGTGATCTGGGGGAAAGCGAGAAGGATGAGGTCAGTCTGAGCTATAGACTTCACCATGGGACAGGGAACTTCTCATGATTTGATCATAAAGGGCCTTAAAGATGCCCTCCAGACATGAGGGATAAGAGTTCATAAAAAAGACCTCAACAAATTCTTTGGTCACTTAGAGGACTGTTGTCCTTGGTTCCCCCAAGAAGGAAAAATTGATGAAAACTGTTGGAAAAAGGTGGGTGACTGCCTTAGGGACCACTACCGAGCCTTTGGCCCAGATAAAGTCCCTCTCATAACCTTTTCCTATTGGAACCTTGCTAATGATATTCTCAGGATCCAAAGGACCTCCCCCTCCCCTGACATTGAGTCAGTTATTTCTCAGGGAGAAAAATCATGAAAGAACAGTCTCGCTCCCTCCTCTCACGCTGATTCACATCCTCCCCACTCTCCCCCACCCCCTTTACGCGTACCCTCTATACAGGAGATTAAAAATATGGAAGAAGGAGTCCAGTCACCCCCACCTCAGTCTATTTACCCCTCCCTCCAGGGTCTTGACCCAGCCCCCCTTAACGCTGGCAATGAGGGCAGTCTAAAAAAGGAGGCTGCCAACTTGACCCCCTTAACCTCCCTCTCACAAAAGCCATCCCCAACAAAGATAACATATAATCTTACTCAGCCCCCTCCTTATGATGCCCCCCTCACTGCCCCCTTCTGTGCCCCAGTCGTTGAGGCCCCTGGGGGTTCACTGCCAGTGCTCCCAATGCTGACCCCCAATGATCCAGAAATCCCCCCTAATCTCATAACAGAGTTATAGCACCTACAGGGCACACTTCAGGCCCATAGACAACACCTGGCCCTTCTAAAGGAATTATGCTCCCTTGATCAGGAGCTCTCTGACCTTGCCCTGGGCGCCCCAAAGTCTCGGCCACCGCACATCCCCTTGCTTAAAAAACATCGGCCACAGCCAGTCTTGGCTTTTTCCGTTACCCGAAGCCAGGCGAGTGGATTGGATCCACCAAATCTGCCTGAGACGGAGGAGTTGCCTCCCCTTGAAGAGGAGGAGGGAGAGACCCCTCACAAGAAGGAGCCCCTGGTTACAGGCTCTGGGGCCGATCAGGGGCCCCCACCCGGTCAGTCTTACCAAAAACTTAGCTTTCACCTTGTTGAGTGACTTAAATCAGCCTGTGCTGAGTATGGCCCCACCCCTCCCTTTACCCTTGCATTGCTTGAAAACCAGAGTGAGGCTTGCCTTTCACCAAAATGATTGGTATTTTTTGGCCCGTGCTGCCCTGTCTGGGGGAGATTTTGTCTTATGGAAAACTGACTTTTCAGAAAACTGCCGTGAGACAGCCCAGCGCAATGCTGATAAACCTTCCTCAAAACATTGGACCATTAATAAACTTCTTGGCAAAACTCCTTATGACAAAAACGAGGTTCAAGCCACTTTTCCACCCGGATAGTGCATACATGGATAGTGCATATATCACTCATTTGATACCCCTTCTTGATACAGCCCCCTTCATTAAGCCCACCTCTAATGCCACTCCCCTTTTTGCTCAAATTCAACAAAAACTTAGAGAAGGCTCCCATTCTGTTTTCATTGGCCACATTCATGCTCAAGGGGAGCTTCCTGGACCCCTCACAGAGGGAAATGCTTTGGCAGAAAAAGCCACTCGACAGGTTTTTCCAGTTCTGCAGGAGCCCATCCTGTCGGCTTCTCATGCCCACCGCCTCTACTATCTTAATGCCAAAACCCTTCGATTAAAGTTCAAAATCACAAAAGAACAAGCTAGAGACATAGTAAAACAATGCCCTTCTTGTGCAGTTTCCCATCCTGTCCCCCATGTTGGAGTTAATCCCTAAGGGCTCTTGCCTAATACGATCTAGCAAATGGATGTTACACATGTTCCCGACTTTGGTAGACAAAAATATCTCCATGTTTCTGTTCATACGTTCAGCGGTTTTATTTTTGCCTCCTCTCATACTGGTGAGGCCATCAAGGATGTTATTGCTCACCTCCTGGTCTGCTTTTCTACTTTGGGTGTCTCAAAACACATAAAAATGGACAATGGCCTGGCCTACACAAGTAGAGGACTTAAACGGTTCCTCCAACAATTTGAGATCTCTCACACTGTTGGTATTCCTTATAACCCTCAAGGTCAGGGCATTGTAGAATGAGCCCACCAGACCTTAAAAACATGGCTCTCTCAATTAAAGATGTCCAAGCTTTCCTTTGTCTCCCCCCGAGACCGCCTGAGCCATGCTCTCTTTGTCCTTAATTTCTTCACCCTGGATGGTGAAGTTCGATCAGCGGCTGACCGTCATTGGCACCCCTCAGCAGATGCCAGTCACCCTTTGGCCATGTGGCGACACCCCCTTTCTGGCGTTTGGAATGGTCCAGATCCTGTACTTATCTGGGGCCATGGCTCTGCTTGCATCCTTGATCAGGCATGTGATGCCCCGCACTGGCTCTCTAAGTGCCTGGTCCGATCTGTAAATTTACCTAACATTCCCAGGGGACAGGCTGTCCCCCTGAGGACTCTCCTTCTTCTCTTTCAGATGTTAAAGCTACCATCAAAGACTGAGACCTCAAAGAGATGGAGATCACCCATGAAGCTGCCCATTGTGAGTCAGCTGGCTGCCTGGGGTCTCATACTCCTCCTCCCTAGCCACAGCTTCTCTAGCCCATCACAAAACACCAATTGCCACCAGCCCCTAAACCATACCTGGCAGGTGCTGACGGAGCTGACAGGATGTCACCTGGCAAACCTCCCAAGTCACCCCTGGCCCTTGGTGGCCAGACCTGTTTCCGGACCTCTGTAAGCTCGCATCAGGCTCTACGGCCCCTTGGGGTCTAGAAAATGACTCCCCGCCTCCCCACACACCACCTAACTGCCCCCTATAGGCCTGTGCCCTGCCTGGATATAGCAATGCCTTCCTTTGCTGCTGCCTCACTAGGCCCACCCTCTAAGTCTGCCCTGGTTACCATCATCTCTGCTCAAGTCATTACACCTGTGGTGGTCGCCCTGAGCGCCATTGCAAGGCCTGGGGCAGTGAAACCACCGGTGATACATACTGGGACCCTTCCTCGTCCTGGGACCTTATAACTGTTAGGGCCAATTAATCCCGCCCTAAGAATCCCTGGACTATTAGACCTGAGTGCATTCATTCATGGTGTCATCCTCTTAGGATCCGATTTACTGACCCTGGAAAGAAGGCTACCAATTGGGAGCGGGGCTATGAATGGGGCCTCTTACTCTACCAAGATGGCCATAATTCAGGTGTCATCTTCTTCATCAAACTTTTAAAACAGCCTGTTAATTCCCCTAATGCTGTTGCTATCGGTCCCAACTCTTTTCTTGGCAACAATGATTTTCTTACAACCAATATATCTCAGACATCCATGGGTTTTTCTCCCACATTCCCACCTCCCCCACCAACTACCAAAGATATGATTACCACCCTTATCGCAAAAACCTACCAGGTACTTAATACCTCCAAGCCTGATTTGGTGGACTACTGCTGGCTTTGCTATCATTCTGCCCCACCATTGTATGAAGGAGTGGCTATTGATTTAGATTTCTCCCTAACCACTGACCCACATGATTGTCACTGGCAATAGCCACCCACATCTCACCTTACACTCTCCCATGTTATGGGCTCAGGCCTCTGCCTTGCCACCCGAGGCACTATCATTCCTCCTGTTTATCAACCACTTTGCAATGTCACAGACAACCTAAGTACTTCCCTTATGTCTGGATATCTTCTCCCTGCCAATGATACTTGGTGGGCCTGTACTGATGGCCTAACACCATGCATTTCTCTTCATTTAAATAATCCCTCTGCCCCCTTATTTTGCATATTGGTTCAGCTTATCCCTAGGCTAACCTATTATTCTCCAGATCAATTCTCTGAAAGATGGGAAGAGAAGACTCTGGCAGAGACAGCTGCCCTCCCGACCCCCCATCGCTTGAAAAGGGAGCCTGTGACTGCAGTCACTTTAGCAGTCCTCCTGGGGTTGGGGGCTGCAGGGGACGGTACAGGCATAGCCTCCCTGGTCTTATCTAATCAACATTATTCAGAGCTTAGAATTTCCATAGATGATGATATAGCGCAGCTCGAGTGAGGCATTTCCGCCCTTGAATCTTCCCTCACCTCCCTTTCAGAGGTGGTCCTCAAAAACCGCTGAGGGCTTGACCTCCTCTTTTTACAGCAAGGAGGCCTCTGTGCCGCTCTTAAGGAAGAGTGTTGCTTCTATACTGATCACACAGGAGTAGCAAGAGATAGCATGGCTAAGGGCCATGAAGGCTTAGAGAAGCACAAAAAAGAAAGGGACCAAGAGCTAGGCTGGTTCCAAAATTGGTTCTTTGCATCTCCCTGGCTAAGCACCCTCCTGCCATCCCTCCTGGGACCCTTGGTTGACCTCATTCTTGTCTTGACATTCGGCCCTTGGGCTTTGTCTAGACTAACTCAATTTGTATGCAGTCAGCTGGTTGAACTTCAGACACAAAAAAATTCAGGTTCATTACCATCACCTCGACCTCCATGAACATGGTCTCAATGAACCAGACACAGACTCCATATCAGCACAGACCCCTCTGCCAGGGGAGGATGCACCTGTGCCTGGGAGCTGGCGCCCACTGCTTAGGGGATTGAGGGTGCAGCTGGGACTGCAGAAGGCAGGGAGACTAAAGTGCTCCACTATCCTGGGTGCCTTGGATGACATGCTCTATTGCACGGCGGTTATGCAGACCCTATACTCTTCCCTCCCAGATTAAAACCTGCCCCCTGTAAAAAACTGCATCATTCCAGCTTTCTTTGGAACATGTGGGGACACCTACATAGATTGATTAACAAAGGAACCCAAACTTAACAGGGATGGAGCCTCTGTCACCCCTCCCCCATGATGGCAAAAGATTTGGGCCTCCTTTCTTTGTTTTTCTATATGTATAGAAGGGGGAGATGTTAGGGACCAAGATGTCAGAAAGCAAACATGAACCATGGAAAGTACTTGCTAGACCAAAGAACAACTCAAAAGCCCCTTCCCAGAGCAGTAACCAAAGGCCTCCAAAGATAAGAGAACATCCCACAGTCAGGTGCCATGACAACTGAACGTAAAGAGCATTCCAGGGTCAGGCAGCCTAGCAACAGAATAAACTGCCCCTGACCAGTGACCTTAGCCGACATCTCACAGTTGCAAAATCTGCCTTACACGTCTTGCACCCCTTCCATGTTCTACACACCCCTTTTCCCTTTCCCTCCTTCCTGTCCCTTCCCCTCTTATGCTATATAAGCCATGTGGAGAGAAATAAAGTTTGGTGGCTTGATCAGAATACTGTCCTGCTGCTGTCTCTTGTGTCGCCCTGTCCTTTCATTCTGTCCCACAGGTGGGTCGTCCTCCTTGAAACCCTGCTGGCCGGGACACATATTCTCTGGGATATGAAGAGAATGGTCTTCATGAATGTAAAATGAAATTGATTATGAATGATTTGTTTAAGTTAATGTAGTGGGAGTACAAATATAGGTAGGATGGGGTAGACCTGTTGTTTGACTATACATTGTAGTAGAAGAAATCTTATCTTGTTCTAAGAATTCCATGTGGGTATTCTTACATATCTGCCCCTTCCCCCACTATCCAGATGTAGAAATGGATAGGTCATTTTTTAATATTAACTTGGGAATTTGTTTTAGTCAGAATAATGAGTAAAGTTTAAAGTAACTTTTAAAAATTCTCGCTTTTCTACTAGCTCCTTCAAATGAGTATTTACATGCTTTAAAAAATGTGGTAGTAGTACATTATTTAGGAAGACATCTGGGTAAAGATAGCAGAAAGGAATATTTTTTCTTGAAGATTGGTATTTCCATTTATAGTGAGTCTAAGTAGTTTTCAATGGAGCAAACCTCAGAGGCAAAACTCAAAAGGTTATAGTCCTTTTTTAATTAATAAAAACCATATTCCCTTTATGATTTTTGCTGTCATATGCCAAAAAGTAAATTATAATTTAATATTTTTTTAATCCTACATTCTCCTTGTCTCAAATTCACAGAGTTCTCAACTTGAAAATTTATTTTTCCCTTTCAAAATGTTCATTAAAGCACAAATGACTTTGTCTATTTGATGTTGCCAGAGAAACTTGAGCACTATGTAATTAGCTTCTGGTTTAAAGTATTTATCTCAACAAACACAGGCTTCCAGGACAAAGACTGCATAATAGATGTTTTTAACTGTACATATAATTAGGAAATGTGTCTTGCAAAGCCTTCCACTTGCAGAACGAGTCTGCCTTAATTCCAAAGTCATCCCTTTCTTAATGACTCATGAGTTTCCTTCCCATCATTTAAAAATACTGTAATTACAGGCTATTCTGTAATAATTTGACATATCTTATATTCATATCACAAACTATTAATTAGAAACAACATATGCATTTATAATGTGCCATTATTATTCAAGTTAATCCCTTTAATTCTGTCTGAATGGCCAAATGAAAATTAATCCCTTCAAACAACTTTGTAAACAAAATCTAAATTCACCTATTTTTGTCTTTGTTCTTGGCATCTACATTGGAAACACTCATGATTGACACTGGTAGGAGTAGTAAACAAGCAATGGGTAAAGAATAATAGGGAAATTATTTTTCTTTGTCAAGAAGGGATGTGTATTTACAAAAGACTTCTTCCCATCTACAGGGGGTTGGAAATCACAGAGAATTACTTTTGAGACTGTGGTAAGATCCTTAGAAATTAATGAGCCAATCATTCATACAGCTTTGGGTAGTCATATGGGTCCTTGACTCCTACTATGAGCCCTCTTATAAGATAAACAGGTGTCTATTGAAGACTTTTAGCCCAAGAGAACCATGGCCATATAATACCTTGAGGTTTCTCAGAGGGTCTTTTTCCTGTGCATTTGCTAAAGTAAAAACAACACTGGGAAGCCATGTGGGAGGCCATTCTGGATCCTTTTTTAGACACTATGCTCTCACCCCTGGGTCACTGCAAGTGGAAGAGGCAGCAATTGTTTTTCCCTGCTGTGAGCAATGGATTTGAAGAAGCCTCACACTGTTCTCCTGCTGGGTTTTCTTCCCCTCTCCTCCCTGTAACACAAGTGTGAACTGAGCAAACAGGAGGCCTCTGGGCACTAGGAATAACACAGTCTCTCCAAAGATCAACTGATTATTTCATTCATTTTCTTAAGTAGATGTGTGTGTGTGTGTGTGTGTGTGTGTGTGTGTGTGTGTGTGTGATAGCAGTTAAAGAATGGAGACTTTTGTTTTCAGTGAGAAGGACTGGAAAACTAACTTAGTTTTTAAATATACTTTTAATAAAATGTATAAAACTTCAGAAATATAACAAATTGAATTTAAAATAATGCTCAAAAACCTGAAACCAAGCAGTCACCACAATTAAGACTTAGCTTTATCTCCTTCCCAGGTTTAATATGAACTTAGTAATTGAGGTCATGTATTTGAGACAGCAATATATCTCCCCCCCCCACTGTTATGAAT
This sequence comes from Onychomys torridus, assembly GCF_903995425.1. Taxonomy (NCBI): domain Eukaryota; kingdom Metazoa; phylum Chordata; class Mammalia; order Rodentia; family Cricetidae; genus Onychomys; species Onychomys torridus. Next base: position 51,625 of record NW_023412972.1, read on the forward strand.
TTCATTTCATGTATCTGAAGAAAAATGATCTATTCTTTGATTATTGGATTATTGGGCAGTTAAAGCTATGTTTGATTTTTATTGTTAATAAGAACTTGGGCAATGAATTTACTTTGGCATAATAGTTTACTTTTATCTGCAGCGATTTTCTTAGACTCTATTACTTGAAGTGGAAAAGACAAGGTCAATTTGAATGTGTGTCTTCAAATTCCTGATATAAAGTTAAGTATTTCTTTAAATACTGTGCACAACTTTGCATCCTCAGCAACAGTAAATTTTGGTTATTTGGCCAATTTAACTTTCATGTCTGTGGATTTTTTTCCATTTGTGTTCTTTGCTAAACTTTTTCTTAATCATGCTGTGCTTTAATACTGTTTTCTAAGAATTTTTTTTTACATAATAAGGATTTGTACTGATCATGCATATCAGCTATAGAAAATAATATTTCCTGGGTTTCATTTGCCTTTTAATTGAATTTTATGTGGTGGAAAGGAGCTCTTAGTGTTAGAATGCAGACAATTCTTCATGAAGCTTTTAGTTTCTGGACATCTTGTAATTTGGTATGTTGATTATTTTTACATCAGGACTAATTTTGCTGTACAATTGTTTCTAAAAATAGATGCAGTGGCTTATCACCAGGAATAGACTTAACTACTCACCATTAAAGATGAGGGTTTCTTAACTCAGAATTTTCTCTGTAACTCAATCTACTGAGTGCAGGTTATTTGGTCTCCTTTGTTCTTTGTGGATGGTGATATTTTCCAGAATCTTTATGTATCCTGAATATTTTGCAATTTATAATGATAAATTACCTAATGTGTTTCTTCATAATTAATGCATGCTAAAGTCTGCTGTCTGTTTTGTTGGTGAATCTTTTTTTAAAATTTCTTAATTTCTTGAGTAGGCCTGGAAGAAATAACTTCTAAAATTTTATGGTTAATTACATTGTTTAATCTTTGATTTACAACTCATGCATTTCTGCTTTCATTTTGTATTATTTTACTAGTTATCATTCATGAGATTTGACTGAAGCTATTTTTTCCTTTATTTTAAAGTGATTATTATTATTTTTTTTGATTGTCCTATTGTATCAATTACATTGCTTTTGACAGTAGAGATGGAATCCAAAGTTCACTATCTGGAGTAAAATAACTCCAATCCCTGTAGGAGAAGTACCAAATGCTTTGGATCAAATCTGAAAAGATGAACTTCATAGACATTGAGAGAAGACTTCACCCATGAGATCCTGGGGGGTACTGAGGAGTGCATGCAGTTTGGTTAATAGGTACACCGTTATACGTAGATAAGAACAGGAAGTAGTATGTTGACCTTAGGATGGCCCTGCACAGTCATAAAATTCTGTAAAAATAGAAATGAAATTTTAATTGTTCTGCCATAAAATGATAAATATTTGAGGAGAGAGATGTATTTAAGCTGATTTAAACATTACACAATATGGACATGCATTGAAATTCCCCATAAATACATACAAATTGTATGGGTTTTTGTATAAGCTTAAAGTGAGTTTAATGTTAAAATAGTAGGAATTGGATAAAAGAAATGCAAATAGTGAAAAAAAAGAAATCCATAATTTTAATTGTGTATGCATTTAACTTTCCTTATATTACCCCATTACATAAATAAAACTGTAGGAATAAAACTGTATTCACACATATTTGCCACTGAATGACTACCTAAAGAAACCAATTTGGGATTGAAGGGAGTACTTGCTAAATTAAAAGACCATTTAGAATGAGAAAATTTTCAATAAATATTAAGATCACCAATATTTAGTAATAATTGGGAGCTAGAATTCAGTGACAGAAAACAATTCAAGTACTAGTAAAAGTTACTAGACATTCCTACGTCTAAGCAGCAATTATGAAAGAATTTATTCTCACCTATAGAAACCAGGTTGCTGTAGTTCTCCAACATGACCTCTCTGTACAAATCCCTTTGGGATATGTCCAGGCATTCCCATTCCTCCTTGGAGAAATAGATGGCCAAATCCTGGAATGTTAATGGACTCTGAGGTGAAAATTCAATTTCCATTTGTTATGATGGTTGGAGTCCTTATTTGCCACAGAAAAAGAGTATTTAACTAAAGAAATCTCTGTGTTATAAGTAATCAATCTTCAATTTTTAAATGTTATATATTAAAGGGAGGGTGTTGTGACTTTTTCATGAGATCAAGGTGCCCAGCATCTAAACATATCATGAAATCTGTTTCTTTTATCCATGATAAATAATGTCTGAAATTGTCCTCAGTAGGAAATTAAGTTTCAATATTTGTCTTTAATATAATAAAACTTTCAAATATTTCAGATCACAAACTCATGTAGAAATAAAAAGAGGCAAGAAACAGTGGAACGCAGGATGTGGAACAGAAATGACAGTTATAATAGTGAATTTATATTAAAATATAATAAAACACAAAAATATGGTATTCCAGAGTGAGGGACTATAGTGAAGGTTGAGAACCCTGCAGATGAAGCATTTTTATGTGTAGAATGTCATCAACCTGTCCCATTCTTGTTACTACATTTTCCTGAGAACAAGCCATCTGTCCTATCACTTTCTTAAGGATTCTGTGAGGAAGTTTATCTTACAGTTTCAGCTTTCTGATGCTATTCTGTGTGCAAAGGCACCAGCACATGCATTCCATGCTAACACACTCAGAGACCACAACTGCTGTCTTTTGGCACAGCAGACGTGCAGAAACCATGAATTTTCACTGACAGGTCAAAACTTAGTTTCTCCTTTATTGCTTTGGGGGAGTCCATTATTTCTTCAGATCATGGAAATCTCTAAAATCTGGACATGTGGCTTCTTCACCCTGCCTTATATTGTGCACAGACCTTTTAAATTGAGTCTAATAAAAGCAGTAAGAATTTGTAGCGTCCCTTCCTCTCATTCCATTTCCCTGAGATTGTTAATTAAAAAATAACTGACACCTGTATTGGAAACAGCAGACAGAATCTGAGGGGTAGCCACAGCTAAAAGTATTTCTCAACTGGGTAAGTAATATACTTGCCTACAGCCAAGGCCCAGCAGGAAATTGATACCACACAAGTGTCTCCAATGAAGCATTCCCTTTAGTTTCCATAATCCATTCATAAATTCCAACATTTTACAGTTTTGCTGTCAGACAAGTAATTAGATTCTCTCTTTAGTATATTTTAAACAGTGAAAAAGCTTCTTTTGAATTCACTTGCAAATGGTGTATTTAATAATGGAATTCTTGCATCCAGTTTGATACTTTTGTTTGTTAAGAAGGCACCTCATCTCCAACCACCTAAATTTTCATTGTTGAGACTTTTTAACTATTTGTAAAATCAACATGAATATAAGTACACTTTGCCAACCAGTTCTCCATTAGTTCATTATTTTTTTAAAATGTACTATATAACCATAGGATGTAAAATTGCATCAGCTCCCAGGGGAGTGATTAGATGCAGATGTCAGAACAACTAAGGGGCATTGCAAGGTCACAGTAAGGGTAGTACTTAGCAAATAGAAATGATGGAATAGACTCTTTGAATCAATTCACAAAATAAGAACAGAAAACAGAAGTAAAGCTGCCTCATAGAATAATTTAATATGAATTTATGACTGGCAAATTCCATTTGGAAGTTTGTATTTCATTTAAACACTTCATCTTAGTATATACCAAAGTATACTTTCATAGCAATACTGCTTTAAGCATTATCCATTGACAGGAAGACATTCCATCCTTTTTCACAGTGCCTCTTTCTCAAAACAGTCTTAATTAACAAATAGATACTTAGTATCTATTTGAAAGATGCCATCATGGAATATATCTTCTTTCTCATTCATATAAGATGACTCAATTCCATTTTCAGTAGGACATGGGTCTGCATATATATTTATATATCAAATGAATACACTGTTTTTTAATGCAGAGAATATATTTTGAAAACATAAAGTGAGAAAACAGTGGAAAGCAGCACACACTCATGAGACATGCATTCAAAATTTACCTTGACAACTGCATTAGAAATAGAAAAAAAAATGCTTGTAAAAACTGTTTGGGATCACCACAAAAGAAGCTTTTGTAGGAGACAGGCAAGAAATCTCACCTCCATACATACATTTACCTGAGAAAAAGCCATCTCTCTTTTCCCTTCTGTCTGGATCCTCTCAGGAAACTTTATCTCAAAATTTCACTTTCCTGATGATATATTGGATTTGAAAGCAAAAAAAAAAAGCCTTGTATACCCTCTACCACACTAAGAGACTGGAAGGAGGATCAAAAAGCTCACTCTCTGTACTTTACTGGAACAGAGAAGTAGAACAACATGAGCTCTCACAGGCAGACTAAACTGAACGTTCTACTTTCATGCATTCAGGTAGGTAGACTGTTTGATCAGCATGAATGACTTTAGTACAGACCTGGCAACATGGTTAAATTGACTTGCTAGAGCTAGCAGAATCAGGTGGGCATTTCAAATTGAGGCTTAGCACAGCTGACATTGAGAAGCCTTCAGGATACTCACATTCTCTTTCTCTCAGGTGGATGATTAATGCTGATTAAAATGAGGCTTCCATAGAGGATAACACACAGTATCTGTGGGGTATCTCAGATGAAAGTAATTCTTCAACTGGGTAAAAAAATCTAGTTGCTTGTGTCCAAGAAGCATGAAGGCAATGTATTCCACTCTAAAGTTTCCAATGACTTTTTTCATTGGTTAACATAATACAATTTATAATATTAAGATTCTGCAAATTTGCCATGAGAACCATGATTAAAACTTTTCACAAAGTTATTTTCACAATAACATCAATTCACCTAGGAACACTGTAATGTAATTATGGGTGAAAATGAGGAGATGGGTGCTGGTGGTGCATGCCTTTAGTCCCAGCATTCAGGAGGCAGAGGCTAGTGAATCCCTGTGTGTCCAAGGACAGCCTGGTCCACAATGTGAGTTCCAGGACAGGGGCCAAAAACAACACAGAGAAACCCTGTCTTGAAAAATCAAAAAAGAAAGAAAGAAAAAAGAAGAAAGGAAGAAAAATCACAAGAAACAGGTAGTATTTTTAAAGTATGTGAGTTCCTTAGAACCCTCTAATACCTTAAGATTTTAGGGAAAAACACTGAATTCCATCTTTGAACAACATTTTTTGGCAATTTTAACATATATTGATGGTTACAAAATGACCTCCTACTTGAGGATGTTTTGCAAAACAGGACTTTATTAATTTAAGTATAAGAGGAATTCATGGAACACTCCCTGGAAGTGACATTGACTACATAGAAATCTGTACACATACTCAGTTTATCTTTGATTTCTACATAGGCGCATAGTAATTACTCAAACACCCCATTAATATTTGGAAATAAGTAGTAAAAAATTTTGTTTTTTTTGTCTGTTTCTTGCACTAAGATAAGGCATTTCCTAGAATCAGGACTGTATGACATGTATGCCATTGTTCAGAAATGAAAAATGAATAGGAACTCCATAATGTTGTTCAAATTTCCATATTCAATTTTCAATTCCTACAACCTATGCATATTTTTTCAACTGAATTCTCATGAACATCAATTCCTCTCATTAGAAGGAAAGTCATAAATTTCTAAGTCCTAAGCAGGATTAAATAGAAACTACTCCTAAACTGAAGAAGATGCAATGACCTTCTTCGAATACTTTCCACCTCCTTTATAAATGAATAAACCTCTCACCACCATGCAATAATCTATGTCAACACTCTGCAGAAAGAAAACAGATTGGAACCATGAGTAAGAGGAAGAAAATAAAACTCGGTGTATAATTTAATTCAATCAGTTTAGAGAAATAGACAGAAGCATAATGATGACAAATAATACAAACCATGTGCTTCTCCCTACTCATGATGAGCATAACAAAACTACTATGATAATTTGCCTATGTTTTCTCAGTAATTTATTTGGTAACTTCATGCAGACTAATAGCGTCCAACAAGATAAATCTGGTATCTGAATTACATGGATATTAGATGCATGGTGTCATCTAGTCTCTGAGTATACTGTATCAATTCCACACCTGCAGAACGAACATGAGACTCACTGAGATTAGGTGAGGAATCTGCCTGGGCAGTGAAAAGATAACTTTTTAAACCATGCTTTTACCACTAGATTCTATAATAAAGATTTTTATTATAAATCAAGGAGAATACATGTCTGCAACAATTTGACTGACTGTGTTGTCCTGAAACAGACACATTTCCATTCATGGATGTAATTCAGGGAAACACTCTGAGAGCATGACAAACATATGCTCCACTAGGCTTTAGTTAAATGCTGTCTTTTTTTATACTAATTAACTGGAATCTCCAACATTGGTCAGACTGCAATTAGAAGTCATTTCTATGACAGGAATTATATATTCATCATAAATCCTTCCTCCCTTTTCCCATTAAGTTTCTTTTTATTGATGGCTCCAAATAGTACTTCTCTGAGTAAAGGAAGAAAATGTAATGTGAATTTGTTTTCAGTGTATTGGAAACAAAAAACTTGGTTTACTATACTTGAAATTTTAATAAAAAAAGAACAATAATCCTATGTGCCTACATGTAAATAAGATTGCACATGATTAAAATTAGAAACAGGGTAAAGAAGTTATGCATTGAGCAGTCTTACATTATTCAAGCAAGTAATTCAGTGTAGAAACCTACCAGTTCCTTGTACCTTAGTATTCAAATACTACACTTAATAGAAACAATTGAGAGAAAACCAAGTATGGTTGACATAACTTGTTCCATAATGGTACTTCTCCTTAACATGTGAGAAAGTCTTTCATCATTCAGAACCAATGTTTTCTAAAGACAGAGCTAACTCCCTTCACACTGCAGCAAGGTGCTACAACACAGAAACACACACACCACACAAACCTGTGTACATGCAACATCAATAAAACAGAAGCCCTATACACTATTCTGTATGGTTGAATTATTGTACTTATGGAGCCCTCTGCTTACCTGCATAGTTGTGATCTATAATATCTGTTATCCTATGGAAAAGTCCTCCATTTTGATTCAGGTCTTTGAAGGTGACTTCCAATCTAGATCATAACCAATCCATAATGTAATAATTAGAAACAGAGAGGACAGCATAAGTTATGAAAAGCCAGTCAATCTTGGCTGTGTTTCATACACTCTCCCATCATGATCGGTAAATATGTCTAATAAAGTTCACAAGATCCATACTCATAGGAAAACTGGCATTGCATGAGAGAAACCACACAACACACACTGGACCCTAAAATAACTGGTTGATGATATCACAGCTGTTTAGAGGAAAGAGAATTCTGTGCATAAATAAGCTAACCAAAATATTAATAATCAGAGCAGAATGATCATCTATTTTATGAACATAGAGATAAATTTGAGGGACACAAAACAGAAAGTTATGAAATGGAATAGACACAATTGAGGGAGGCAATAGAATAACCTGAGAGAACCCTCATCCAATAACTGATGGAAGTGGATACAGAGATCCTTGGTCAGGTCCCAGATGCAGCTCCAGGATTCCAATTGGTGAGAAAAAGGAGGAATTATATGAGCGAGAACTGTTGAGACCAAGATTGGAAAAAGCACAAGGACAAATATCCAAACTAATGGAAACACATGAATTATGAACCAAAAGTTGTGGAGCCCCCAACTGGATCAGGCCTTCTGGATAAGTGCAACAATTGAATAGCTTGAACTATTTGGGAGACATCCAGGCAGTAGGACCAGGACCTGTCATTAGTGCATGAGCTAGCTGTTTGGAACCTGGGTCTTATGAGGGGACACTTTTCTCAGCCTGGAAGGAGGGGTCTGGATTTGCCTGTACTGAATCTACCAGGTTGAGCCAAATCCCCAGGGGAGTCTTTGCCCTGAAGGAGATGGGAATGGGGGAGGCAATGGGGGAAAGTGGGGGTGAGGGTAGGAGGGGGGAAGACAGGGGAACCCATGGCTGATATGTAAAATTAATACACAAATGGATTAAGAAATTGTGATACATATACACAATGGAGTACTACTCAGCAGAGAAAAAGAATGACATCATGAGGTTTGCAGGCAAGTGGTGCCTGGGCCATCAGCGTTTTAACAGGGTGACCTGCTGTGGATATCTCTCTGTACAAATAAAATGCTGTTTGGCCAGTGGCTAGGCAGGAAGTATAGGCGGGACAAGAGAGAAGAGAATTCTGGATGTAGAAGGCTGGAGGACACACCACCAGCCGCCGCCATGAGAAGCAACATGTAAGACACTGGAAGCGCAAGCCATGTGGCAAATATAGACTAACAGAAATGGTATTTAAGATAGGAGAAGTAGATAACAAGAAGCCTGCACAGCCATACAGTTTGTAACAATGAAGTTTTGTGTGCTTCTTGTTGGGTCTGAGCGTGACCCCTGTGGGAGCGAATGAAAGGAACAGCAGACACGAGAGACGACAGCAAGACAGGATTCTGATCAATCTGTAAATTTTATTTTCCTCAGCAAGGCTTATATAGCATAGGAGGGGGAAGGGGCAGGAAGGAGGTAAGGGGGAAGGGTGTGCAGAAAGTGAAAGGGGTACAAGACGTGGGAGACGTGCAGATCGGGCAACTGCAGGATGTTGGCTAAGGTCACTGGTCAGGGGCCATTTATTCTGTTGCTAGGCTACCTGAACATGGAATGCTCTTTATGTTTGGTTGTCATGGCACCTGACAGTGGAATGTTCTTACCTTTTATGGCCTCTGGTTAGTAAACAGGTTTTACTGCTCTTGTTGACTTGTTCTCTGGACTAGCTAGTACTTTTCCATGGTTTATGTTTACTTCCTGACATCTTGGTCCCTGACAAAATGGATGGATCTAGAAAAAAAAATCATCCTGAGTGAGGTAACCCAAACTCAAAAAGACAAACATGGTATGTACTCACACATAGGTGTAGTTGGAGATCTTCTCTTCAGGTGCCACCAAGCCCCCGCGGTCCCACAACCCAGGTATAAAATAATCACTCAGATGCTTATATTATTTATAAACTGTATGGTCGTGGAAGGCTTCTTGTTATCTACTTCTATCTTAAATTAACCCATTTCTATTCATCTATAACTTGCCACGTGGCTCCTGTCTTACCTGGACCTTACATCCCGTTTGTCATGGTGGTGTCTGGCAGCTCTCTCTGCCTCAGCCTTGCTGTTCCCAGGATTCTCTTCTCTGCTTGTCCTGACTATACTTCCTGCCTGGTGACTGGACAGTCAGCATTTTATTTATGCAAAGTGATATCCACAGCACTTCCCCTTTACTTTTTTTTTTAATGAAGGTTTTAACTTTTACATAGTCAAATTACATATAACAAACAATTATTAAGCAAAAATTACAGTTACAATATTAAGGAAGACATCCTATCTATCTTATATTTGTGAGTCTAAGGTTTCATATCTAATTTATCTTTTATCATAACTAAGGAAATTTGTAACTATCTAGCTTCAACCACACCAAAGACCTCAGAAGGATATAATATTATCTGTGAAATGGGAGAAGGATGCAAGCAACTTTCAGGAGTCTTGCAGGGTAGACAGAGACAGCTGGCAGCCTGGACAGTCACATTATGTTCCTTTGTAAAGTTGGGGCATCTGTCTTCAGCCCAGAGGCTAGAGTATCTCAGTCACTTCTTTTAGTGTCCTGTAGAATTCTGGCAGTTTCCTCTGTGAAACAGGAACCTGAAGGACCATTTTGTCAATCACAGTTCAGTGGTCACCTTTCTATGGGTCCTGCATGTCCAGTCAAACAAGCAGTCCAGGCAAGAACAGTTTCTTGCCCAAATGGCTATTTTTGCCAAGGTAAAGATAAACTCCATATGAAGTGTCTTCAATGCCCATACTCTTCTCTGAAGTAAATTAGTGCTGCCAGGAGCAGACATGTCTCACGGTCCATAAATTCTAAATTTTAAAAATATTTTAAATGCTATATTCTGTAGGTCATTGAGGTATTTGAAGATTACCTATCTATCAGAAATATCTCTATGTATACCTAGAAGAATTAACTAACATGGCTATGAGAATGATTATCATAGATGACTAATTATTAATCTGTTTTTAATTATCTATTACAATTATAAATGAGCTGTAGAAACATAATACTTTAAACAAGAGTAGAAATATCCTTACAGTATAACAGAATTAAATCTAAGTTTGTATCAACAGACTAAAATCTATACCAATGTAAAACATTTAAAGCAAGGCACTGAGTTCCCCTATAAGGAGCATAACCTGTTTTCAGTGGCCTAGAATAACATACTCAGGAAGTGCAGGAATCCTTTATTCCTTAATTTGTATTTCTGTGGACCATTCTGGGACATTGCTTCTGTTACAGAAAAGTAATAATAGCATCTCTTAAATACTCATAATGTCTCCATACTACCATAGGACTGAAAATGTGTCCTGAATTAAGTAATCTGAACTCAAAAATCCTAACTAACTTTGGACTGAAGAATAAAAAAAATCTAGCACAATGATTATCTACCTGTAAGCAAGAGCTACATTTGTTAGCTGATTTCACATTTGCTGCAATACACAATCATTTAATTAGACATTTGTGAGAGGAGAAAATAACTGGAAAATAAATGATAGTTTATTGTAATCCCAGCTCTTGGAAGGTAGTAGGATTACCCCAAGGATATAGATAAATTCCAGGAAAGCTACCCAGCAAAACAAGCTAGGTCTATTAATTAATGCATTAATTATAATTTTAATAACAGGGCAAATATAATATAGCTACAACATTTTTTAGGCTTTATGACAAAATTAAAGAAAATTCCTTACACAGTCTCAATATTATCCACAAGAAAAACATGAGTCTTTATCAGGGATGCCACACACTACAGAAGCCTCACAACTGTCAGCCACATTCAGAGGATCTGACTTGGTCTTATTGAGGTTCTGCAGCTGTCATTCCAGAGTCTTTGAGCTCCAACTAGCTCAGGTTAGCTGTATCTGTGGGTTTCCCCATCATGATCTTAACCTCCCTTCACTTGTAATCCCTCCTTCTTATCCAAGACTGGATGCCAGGAGCACAGCCCATTGATTAGCCATGGATCTCTGCAGCTGCTTCCATCATTTATAGTCACACCCTCATGTGGTACTGATAAAGATTCAAAATCGTTCTTCTAAACCACTATTAAATGCAAAAATATTTTATGCAACTTCTCATAGTAGCCAAAGTATTACAAGTATGACACTTGGCAAATATTTATGTTATAGCTACCAGGAATGACTACTTTTATAAGGTAAGTCATTGCCAGAACATGCTGTTATGTCATACAAATAAAAAAATTAGAAACCAATGAAAAACATCCATTTATGTGTAAATTTATTCAACACATATCTGAAGTGTTCTTTAAATGCTAATACTGTTTTAAAAGTTTCTTTGTGGGTGTACATGTGTATATTTGTCTGTGTATGTCTCTTTGTATGAAGTGTGTGTATTTGTGCATGTGTTTGTGTGGTGTGTGATTTATGTGATCTTTGTCTCCAGTTAGTTGTGATGTTT
>NW_023412973.1:0-5878 GCF_903995425.1 Onychomys torridus
GGGATTGGTGAAAGGTTGCCTTAGAAGCCTTCTATGTTTCAGGACTTTCAGCTATGGGTCTGCAGTCCTCAAATACCACTGCAAAGAAGCTTTCTTGCCCACCCCCTTTGGAGCCTGCCTCTGCCTTTGCCTACTTGCTTTGGAAGTTTGGACATTCCTGCCTCAGCCACACAAGTAGTTGAAATTTCAGGTCTGAACCCTAGGTCCAGATATATTTTGTTTTCATTTGATTTTAGAAATGATTTTTTAATTGTTTTTTTTTCAATTTACATGTATAGTTGTTTTGTCCTCATGATTTTGCATCTGCTCTGGTAGATTTCAGTGTTCTATTTTCGGATAATTGCCTTTACTATTCCTTCATTTTACATTTCAGAATTGGGAACGTATATTCTGTGGTGAGGGTATATGTCAGGAAAAATGTCACTTGTATGGTTTTTCTTTTTTGGAGAAAGTGTTTTCTCTAAGTAGCCCTGGGGAATCCTGGAAATCACTAATAGGACAGGCAGGCCTTGAATTTCAGAGGACCTGCTTGGCCATCTTCCCTTCAAGTTACTAGAGGCTGGGAATTAAAGGCTCGTACACCACCCGACCACCTGGTGGTGTTATGTTACTTTACCATGAGTTGCCAATTTAAGGAATGTCTAGAGTCTCAGTGTTGAATGGACTTTGGACTCATTCTTATTCCATATACTTGGTGTGTGTGTGTGTGTGTGTGTGTGTGTGTGTGTGTGTGTGTGTCTAACACACATGGGTGTTGTCATCATTGGACCACTTACAGGAGGTGTTTCTCTCCCTCCATCACAGGGCTCCCAGGGTTGGAACTCAGGGCCACAGGCTTGGTGGAAAGTATCTTCACCTTCTGAGCCATCTTGTTAGCTTGAGCTTTGGGCTTTTAGATAGTGTTGGAATAGTTAATGACTACGGAACCTTTGCAATTGGACTGAATGCATTTTGTATACTTAAGGTCTCTGAACATATAAAAACCAGGGAAGGAATATTATAGATTTAAAGCAATGTGTCTTGGTGTCATGTTGATGAGAGGTAGAGTTGGAATGATTAAGATTGCCAATCTAGGGTCAAGTAGGAGACCAGTCTGGGAGCACAGCAATGAGGATTGTTTTTAGATTAATAAACTACTAGGCATGTCCACGATTATGTACCCTAGGTTACTTAAGGTGTGAAGACCCACATTACTTATGTGGGACACCATACACTCGATGATGACCTGGAGTGAATAAAGTGATGTATTTACTGCTGAGTCATTTCTCCATGGTCTTAGAATCTGACCTATATTGCAGTGTAAACAAGTTCTCTACTGCTCATGTCTATTTGGGGTTCTAAATGCATCGTGTTCTTGGAAGTTAGTATTTTTCCTTAGGTCTGGGGATTACTGAGGGTCAGTTTGCACTACAGAACCCAAAGAGGAAAAAGAAACATGAAGCTGATAAAATTCCAAAGGCTTTGGCATGCTAATTCATACCTCTAATTCCAGCACTGAGTAGGCAGATAGAAGAATTGCCTCCAGTTCAAGGTCAGTCTGGTCAATCTAGTGAGTTCTTTGGAATCGGGGATACACACCAAGACTGTGTCTCAATGAGATAAGAGAGAAAAAAAGGGACAAGTAAGATGAGACTGAGAAAAATAATATTAATCAACATACAAAAATTTTAAGGGCTGGCCAATGCTGGTGCAAACCTTTAATTCCAGCAATCAGGAGCAGAGAGGCAGATGAACCTCTAACAATTTGATGCCAGACATGGATATACAGTCAGATTCTTTCCTAAAACAAAGATAAATAAATAATGGAAGCATCCATAAAATCCCACAAACACTATTCCATTAATCAATATCACTCCCTTATTCAGATATGTGTGTATTTTCACCTCCATCAGTGGATTTCCTGTCTTTTCAAGCATTTTCATATATATGTATCTGTGTGATCGGTGTGTGTGTGTTTGTGTGTGTGTGTGTGTGTGTGTGTGTGTGTGTGTGTGTTTGTCTACATATGTGTGTGTATCTTACTATAAAAGAAATTAAACTTTGGGAATAAGAACAGCAAAGGAAGGGAAGGTGCTGGTTGTTCACACTGTTAATCACTGCACTGGGGAACATAACCTGGTAAATCTCTGAATCAAGGCCATCCTGGTCTACAGACCAAGTTAAAGGACAACCTGGGCTACACAGAAAAAATTGAGCCTAGATTTGGTGACATGGATCAGAGATTTAGAGCACTGGAAACTCTCCCAGAGGTCGTAAGTTCAACTTTCAGCAACCACATGTTGGCTCTCAAATATCTGAAAGAATATTTAGTGCTCTCTTCTGGTGTGCAACTGTGCAGGTATACATGAAGAGATAGCAGTCAAGTAAAAAAGAAAAACAAAGAATGAGAGAGAAGAAGAGAGAGGGGGGAGAGATTGAGGCCCTGTCTACAAATCAAATACAAAAGTATCTAAGCAGTGGGGATTACAAGGACATGAAATGGCCTCTCCTGTGACAGACTCATTTTGACTATTATGTGACTGGAGCTAAGATTGTAAGAGTCTTCCAAAGATGTATGCTGCCTTTAGATCTCAATGATTCTTTTCTATTTTGGTTGGACTTAAGGTCCAAAAGACTATGATCATGTCCACTGAAAATTTCTTGTTGTGTTGTTTTGTTCTGTTTTCATTTTTAGATTGATAACAACTATTACATAGAAGTAGCTTACCTGGACCTCAGTCTAACCCTCACACTCACAGAGCTCCACTTTCTTTTGCAGCCTAATCCCCTGCAAGAAATTTTAAAAAGGTCTATATGAAACGAAGCCTTCTGAATGAATTATGTGGATCAGATTTAGTATGGACAAAACGAGAACAAGTATGGTGGTGCATGCATTTCTTCCCAACATACAGAAGGAGTCAGATCTCTTTGAGTTTGAGGCCAGCATGGTCTACATAGTACTATGTCAGTCAGGGAAAAAATATTTTTTGGAAAGTCCTATTTTGGGGGTATTGTCTCAACTCTATAATAGCCAATGAAAGGCCCACAAGTATCTCTTTAGAATATATCATCAGGGCTTTCTTATCTCAACACACAGGAACCAGAAACAGGCACTCAAGGCCAGCTACAGAGTGAGATCCAGGAGACCCAGAGACATACAGAGAAACCTTGTGCTGAAAAAACAAAACCAAACCACCTCAACAAACAAAAACAAACCAATAAAAAGGAGAATATCTCCATTTCTGCCAAAACAGTTCTTGAAATCTGATGTCAGGGCCAATCATGGAGGCCTCATCTTTGGCCAGTAGAGGAGTGGGATGCTAAGCATTTGGAAATAACTGCCATTCTGTCCATCCATACAAGTTTTTAATTAATTTTAATCCCAAGGTCAAGGCAGAGACATGTGTGTTCCTTCTCAGATGTATGCTTGAATGCTCTGCCAATATTTATTTTGTTTTTTTCTTTTTATTTTTTCCAGACAGATTTTCCTTCTGTACTTTTGCTATCTGTCCTGGATCTTACTTTCTAGACTAGGCTGGCCTCCAACTCACAGAGATTCACCGGGTTATGCCTTGGGACTATACTAGGATAAAAGGCATGTATCACCACCCTAGGTCGTGCTTTGCCAACATTAAGAAGATGTTTTTGGCAGCAGGGTGTGGTGTTGCATAAAACCTGTTTTTACATTGTCAGTTCTTGGGTCTGTGGATCTCAAGGACTTCACTCTGCTCTCTGCTTCAGGTCTCCTTGAGGATAAATGTGTCTGTTCCTTAAAGCTTTCCTCATGTTCTATATAAGATTACTTAGGTTCCTTTAGGTATTCTCAGTTCAGGGGCCAGAGAGATGGCTTTTAATGTCCCAGCACCTTAAAAAATGGTGGCTCTCAACCCTCTCTGTCTATGGTTCTACCGGATCTGTCACCCCCTTGTGGTCTCCTTGAGCACTGCATGTAAGTGATGCACAGAGAGGCAGGCAAAACCCACACACATGAAATTGAAAACAATTGTCAGGTTGAGTTTATTGTCTAGTTATCCTATTATGTTGCATTTTTATACTGGCTATGTAGACCCAGCTACCCTCCATGTCACAGATCTTCTTCCATCTTCAGTACAGCGATCAAAGGTGTGTGTTTGTGTGTGTGTGTTTGTGTTTATGTGTGTGTGTGTGAGAGAGAGATAGAGAAAGAGAGAGATAGAGAGAGAGAGAGAGAGAGAGAGAGAGAGAGAGAGAGAGTTACCACAGTCATCATGAAAATAAATCTTAAAAACAATTAAAGTTCCATGTTTCTAGTTCTCATCTGGTATCTAACTGTCCTCCTCACATGTTGCCTCTCCTTGCAAACATATATCCATATTTGGTTTCAGATTATTGGAGAAGAAGGAGAGTTCTGGTTTTCTCTACTCCTCTAGATTTTGTTTTGTGTATTTTCCCCTATACTTTTATATTTTTGGCTGATTCTGTGTATACCTGGCTGTCTTGGAATTCTGTATGAATACCAAGCTTCTTTTAAACTCAAGAGATCATCCAGCCTACCTCTGGATTCCTGGTTTAATGGTGTGTGCCATGCCTTGCCTCTGGAGTTAGAGTTTTTAAAATTCTATTTATTTGCATATGCTTGTGTTCTTGCACACCATAGCTGAAGAGTGTATGTAAGAGAATCATTTGCAAGTGTTGGTCTCTCCTTCCCTTTGTGGGTGCAAGGGATGAAACGCAGGTTGTCATACTAGGCAGCAAGCACCATTTTGCCAGCAGTGTTTGGTTTCTATTCTTCCTACTTTGGTTTGGGTACTATTTCTCACTCCCCTTTCCTTTTTTTTCCTTTTTCTATTTTTTTTTTTTATAGATTGTGGTCTCACTACATACTCCAATCTTGTGTAACGCTTTCAAGTGTTGGTTTATCCTCTCCAGTGCTGGAGTTATAATCGTTTTGGACACTGTAAAGATTGATTGCTGTGATGGGATTAATAAAAAAGAAAAAACTGACTGCCCTGTAGTTGAACAGAATAAGGTTATGCTGGAGAGCCAAACTAGGAGAATGGTAGATGGAAGAAGGGTGGACACTGGAGATACCAGCTAGATGGAGATTGAGTCTCTGAAACTGCCAAGTTTATTAATAAAGGTACCTTTAATCAGAATTGTAAGAGCTAATGAGCAGTAAGCCTAAGCCATTGGCCAAGCATTTATAACTCAGATAAGCCTCACTCTGTTTGAGAGCAGCCACAGGACAGGAAATCTCTGCCTTTAGATATACACACTCAGAAAGCTTATCATTGTTTGTGTGTGTTTCTTGGGATTGAATTTAGGATCTTGTGCATACTGGATGTTTTAACAACTGAGCTGTATCATCAACATTTCATATATTCCTATTTGTACTCCTTAATTTTATCATCTGACTTGTGTAGGTCTGCTTATCTGGATCTGGAATCTGGAATCAAAAAGCCAACACCAGAGGTGACCCCTCAGGCTCATCTTTCTAAGTGTTGCATTTGCATAAGAGACTAGAATTTGACCAGAATTTCATTTTCTCAGCATTATCAGAGGGAGTTAGAAGAGCAGAGGCACCAGTGAGAGCAGATGTGAACTGTCACTAAATTTCACTTGAGGTAATTGTAGTTTCCATTTCTCTTGCTGTGATAAAACAGTCTGGAAAAGAAATCTTAGGGAAACTTAGGAGGACAAGGTTTATTTCAGTTCACAGACACAGGTTACAGTCCATCACTTTGGGCAGTCACAACTGCAGGAACTTGAAACAGCTGGTCACATGACAACCACAGCTAGGAGGAGAGGGAGAATGCATGCATGCAGACATTTTCTCTACTGTTATATACATCTTTTTCTCCTCTTCTGTGATTTTGTACTATAAAGAAGGGAATAGTGCCACACACTTTCATTTTGAGTC
>NW_023412974.1:0-15527 GCF_903995425.1 Onychomys torridus
CATCAGCGCCAGAAGAAGAATATTGACATCATACTGCTTGTTTCCTGTTTTGAGTAGTCTCTGCTTATGTATGAGTTAGTCCAGAAAACACCAACTGCTTACTCTGGAAACTGTTTCTGGATTGCTGCCCAATTTATCTGTAAACTGAGTGATACTTTACAGCTGGCCACAATAAGTGGACTATCTCTGGCAGCAATGAGTAGCTATCCGAAAAGTTAAACAAAAACTTTAACATTCTATTAAGGGATACAGATGCCAGGGTAACGATAAACGTTTAGCAATCCAATAGTTAATATTACATTTTCAATTGGCTTTGCAAAAAGTTCTATAAAAATTTTTTACAAACTACAATTCCATTTTTGCCCTATCCCTAACAGAGGGAGATTAAGCCACCACATCTTCTATTCTATAATACCAAGGCAAGTTGATGCGCTCGCAGTCTCTAGGACAAAGTGAAAGGGACTTTCTAGTTATAAGGAATTGGGAAAGTGAGAGGCCTACAGGAAACTTGCCATTAATATGAGCGCACTCTATCTTGGCGCACTGAGGTAGAAGCTGGTTAAGACTTCTTGTCTCGGATAATCGCTTTCTAGAGTGGATGGATTGCATGACACAACCACAAGATTTGCTAAGCCAATGGCACCTGCAGTAACCTCTTGGCTGAGCCTTTCAACCGGAACTTAGAGATCTTTTGCAACAGTTAACTCTGCAGCTCTCACAAGATTGAGCCTATATGATAATGAGTATTCAGAGATGGGTAATGCCTGGGGGGTGCTCAACACCCTAAGATAGAAGAACTCTTGTGTGGCCCGAACAGGTGTCTCCATGACGGGTAAGGTGACCTGCTGCCATCCCAAGCAACCTAAGTCAGAAGCTCATTTTTTTAGTAAAAGGGGGTGGGGGCCTGAATGTCCCTGGCCCCTGTTTTGGGTAACTGTTGCCTGGATTGCTGACCTTGACCTTGATATCCTCCCTATGCAAATTCCCTGAGAGATTCCACCCTCCTAAATGCTTAAGGGAAGCTCCTCCTCTGTGAATCCACCCTATTGGGTGTTAACAGTTTAGATGCAAGATTGTAAAACATCAGGAGTGGGGTTGGGGATTTAGCTCAATGATAGAGTTCTTACATAGCAAGAACAAGGCCTGGGGTTCAATCCTCAGCTCAAAAAAAAAAATCAGAAGTGAACTTCTGCCCTTTAAACTTGGTCTTTGGGAGGAGAAAGCAGGAAGATCAGAAGTTCAAGGCCACCTTGGGCTACACAAGATTGAATCAGTGTAAAAGAGAAACAAAGCTGGGTGGTATTGGCTCACACTTTTAATACCAGCACTAGGGAGCTAGGAACAGGAATGTAAGGCAGGTGGAGAAAATATTTTGGCCTATTCAGTCTTAGAATATATAGAGAGAGTTTCCCTCCACCATTTGGTCCAGGATTTTATTGAGGTAAGAATTCTCTGGCGGCTTGCTGCTCTGCTTCTCTGATATTTCAGTTTTCTCCCTCTATCTCTGACCATGGGTTTTTAAAGTAAGGCTAATTAGGATCGCAATTCTGGTTACCATCCAGGTATGCTTGCCACGACTATTAGTTATGTCGATGCTGCTCCTGGCTGGCCACTGTCTGCAGTGGTCATGCAGATGGAAGAGAGTACTGGAGGAGAGTCACCAGCCATAGTTACCCTTTTAGGGCTTTATTGAGAGAGAGAGGGGGAGAGGGAGAAAGCAGGAGAGAGGGAGAGAGTAAGAGAGAGAGAGATAGGTGGGACCAGAGAAACATAGAGACAGAGACCACTTGGAGGGAAGAGAGCGGAAAGAGAAAAGGAAGACACACAGAGGGCCAGCCTGCTTTTTAGGCAGGGCCCCCTTCCCAGGCTGATGACATAATTAAGGACAGAATTCTTACAACTACTACCTTCTTAGGGCTATTGTTGCAGGATGACATGTGGTTCATAGGAATCATAGGACTTTTGTTTTGCTCACTGCTTTGGAAGCTTACATGATACTTCTAACACCATGAAAGCTATTCCTCGTGGAGTAATTTACATTATTATCAGACAAAGTCTCTGTTTATTTCCACCTTTCTAGACTCACTATGGACACATTACTGGCCATGAACTCAGAGTTCCACAGCCCAGGCCTCCCGAGTGCTGGATTAAAAGACTTGTATGACCTTGTTCTTCTATACATAACATTTTGTTAGTATTATGTTTTGTTATTTGCTCTGTAGCCTTTGCTGACATGAACTCACTCTGTAGACCAGGCTGCTCTTGAAATCACAGAGATCTGTGTGTCTCTGCCTCCTGAGTGATGCAATTAAAGCTATTTGTCACTACCACCTGTCCTGTTACCATGTTTTGACAATTACACAAGGTAACTGCACAGCCTACATGTTATAAATGAGTGATCAACTGGATCTCTTGTTACCTGACATTAAAACTTTTGTTACACTAAATTAGCAACTCTAATTGAAATAGATGAATATATCACACCAAATTTAAACAACATGAAATAATATGTGAATAAATATGTAAACAGAACATCAGTAGCAATTTGACTGTAGCAGGTACAAAATGACACCCCTAAAACAACTCCTTGACCAGATTGACAAGATTCTATCAGAACTCCAGAGAAAAACTAACCTCAAAGTTACTTGAAATACTTCTTGACAGCAGGGTGATGTTGGCACAGGCCTTTAATCCCAGCACAGGGAGGAAGAGGCAGGCAAATCTTCATGAATTCAAAGATAGCCTGGTTTTCAGAATTTCAAGACAGTCAAGACTATAATGTAAAACTATTTTTCAAAATAAAACAACCAAAACAAACAGAAAATCTTTTTGACAAACAAAAAATGAGATTCCCCCTGACTCTTAGTTTTACCTGATAATAAACCAGATAATGTGCAGGGTGTGGTGGCACACTCCTTGTATCCCAGCAGGCCGGAGCAGAGGTAGGTCAATCTCAGTGAATTCCACTTTTCTATACAGGGTATTCCAGGATATCCAGGGCTATAACTTAGACAAATCCAGTCGCAAAACACAAAATCCTGCCTTTAAAAAATCTAGATAACTATACAATGAAAAAGAATGTACATACTGATATGGTCATTTAAAATAAATTTCTGTGAACAGAAGGGTTACACACACCTTTAATCCAAACACACCCAAGGCAGGGGTAGGCAGATATTTGGGATTTTAGTCTAGCCTGATCTACAAAGCAACTTCCAGGACAACCAGTGTTACACAGAGAAAATCTGATTTGAAAACCAAGAAATCTCTTTCTATTAGTAACTATTTCACACTCACATACATATGTATATATACACACACACTTTGTGTGTTTGAACATGCACACATCAAGCACTGTATACCCATGGGGAGGTACATTTGGGAGAGTCAAGTCTAAGCCTTTCCCCCTGCCTTAAGGCTGTGTGAGGTATCCCATGATAGGTTATGACTCAAATTGACTTAATAGATATCCACAGAAATTCCACCCTAACAAAAAAAGAATATTCCTACTTCTCTTTCCTTTCTGATTCCCATTCCTGCTCCAATTTCTCATTGTTTCTGGAACCACAGATGGAAGGTGTAACTGACAGTTTTTGCCAGGAACCAAATACCTTAATTACTTTCTATATCTGGCACAGCATGAGTCTCTGCACCCACCTGGGGTGGGTGGTGTGTGTGTGTGTGTGTGTGTGTGTGTGTGTGTGTGTGTGTGTGTGTGTTTAGAGGTGTCTAATCACCTTACCCTGAGTCACAGAAGACAAACTTGTTCCTGAGTTAGTAAAATGACAACACCACCATCTAGTGGTGAGAGAAGTACAGTGCTAGATCTATTTAACTTGAGGATTCATGTAATTAAGGATTCTCCATATTGATTTCCAGAGTGGCTAGATTTTTAGTCATGGTATTATTCCTCACTATGTTTTTAATGCTTTTGCTGTTTGGATCACTGGTAGTATTTTTGTGGTGATAAATTGTGTACCCTAAAAATTTGTCTGAAGATCAGAGGACAGAACAAGCCACTGGAATGAACATAGAGGCCAGACAGTGGTGGCACCCATTTAATCCTAGCAATCAGGGGACAGAGATTTGTTTAGATCTCTGTGAGTTCAAAGCCACCCTGGACTATATGAGATTTACTCTGTCTGAGAGAAAAAAAAATAGAGCCAGGTAATAGTGGCACACACCTTTAATCCCAGTAGTGGGAAGCACACATTTCTTTAATCCCAGGAAGTGATGGCTGGGCAGAGAAAGGTATATAAGGTTTGAGGAGACAAGAACTAAAGGCATTTGCACTGGGACTTCATCAGCTGAGGAAGCTCATTTGGCTTGAGACCTCTTGGCTGAGCTCTTTCAGGCTGAGGAGTTGGTGAGGTAAGACGTTGTGGCTGTGGCTTGCTCTGCTTCTCTGATATTTCAGCTTTTACCCTAATATCTGGTTTTAGGTTTTTTATTACAAGACCATTTTAAGAATCTTACGACATATTTTTCTTCCTTCTGTGTGAGAATTGGTAATTTGCTGTCTTGCCCATGTTTGATGACTTCTACGTACTTCTGTCTCTGTCTATTTACTATGTGGAATTTATTATTTGTCTAATTTACATAGAGAATTCTTCTGATGCTCATTTATAAATTTTTCCTCTAATTGCTGTAGGCAAAACTACTGTAGTGAAAAGAATTATGTTATCTGAAAACTACCTTCAAATGTACTTATGTCTCTATCAATGTTAAGATAAATTTTTCAGGGTTGGTGTTAGCTCAGTGGTAGAGTACTTGCCTAGCAAGCACAAGGCCCTGGGTTCAATCTTCAGCTCCAAAAAAAGATATTTTTTTTCTTGTTGCAACAATAGGGCTGACAGTGGTTCTCTTTTCAAGCCTGAAATATCACTCCATTCTGTTCTTGATTTGGAATCATTGGACATCTGATCATAATCTGTTGCTTGTGTGATTATCTGTGGTTTGACATTGTTCTCTAACAGGTTTCTGTGGTGGCCGTTTGTGTATGCTTTTACAAATAAAGCTTGCCTGAAGATCAGAGGGCAAAGCCAGACACTAGTTAGTCATAGAGTCCAGGCAGTGGTGGCACACACCTTTAATCCCAGTATTCAGAGTCAGAGACAGAGGCAGACAGATCTCTGCAAATTCAAGGTCACCTGGGCTACACAAGTTGGATCCAGTTTAAAAGAGAAACAGAGCCAGGACTGGTGGCACACTCCTTTAATCCCAGTACTTAGGATTTCTTGTCTTTACTCCCAGTGCTGGGGAGACTCACACACCTTAAATCCCAGCACTAGGGAGTATGGGATAGGAAGTGGTGTGGCTGGGCAGAGAAAGGAATATAAGGTGGAAGGAGATAGGAGCTCAGCACTCTTTCAGTTGGAGAATCTCACAGATTTAAGAACTAGCAGCTGGCTGTGTTGCTTCTCTGATCTTTCAGCTTTCCCCCTGATATCAGACTTTGGGTTTTTATTAGTAAGACCAACTAGAATTTGTGCTACAGCTTTCAGTATTAATTTTTTCCTTTTCTTTTTGACCCCTTATATGAAAGGTCAACAAGTGATGTATTCCTTGTTCCTGAAAGAAAAACTCAGAGAAAAGAAACAGGAAGAAATGGCTGATTCTCCAGTAGTGATTTTCCAGGTCAGTGGTCATGCCTACCCTTCTAGAAATGTTATATGTTCAGATATTGCAAATCTTTAATTTTCTGCTGTTTACAATATTTTAAATTTTATTATGACAATTATTGCAAATAAACAACACACACACACACACACACACACACACACACACACACACACCACATTGAAATTAACCAAACTCAAATACTATACAAGTACCATACAATTACTTCAGTTTTATCAAGTTAGAGAAGTGATGGAGAACTTAAGCTCTGGAGTCTCTCAAAAGGGGATTTATATTTTTGTTATTGAATATTTGTTATATCAATTTATCCATCAGAAAAAAAGAAATGTTACTGTTAAAGAATTACTGCTAGGGGTGCTGGAGAGATGTTACAGAGTTCCTGAGTACAATTCCCATCAACCACATAGTGGCTCACAACCATTTGTAATGAGATCTGGTGCCCTCTTATGGCCTGCAGGAATACATGCAAGCCGAACACTGTATGTGTAATAAATAAATATATCTTTTAAAAAAAAGAATTACAGCTGGAAAATTACTTAAGTTTATATCCTTTTTCAGAACTGGTGTTCATTACCTGCATTCAGGCCTACCTCAACCCTGTTATTGAACTTTTCTTGATCTCTTTTCTCCATATTCTGCAAAGCCCACATGTATATTGTTTCTCACATACACATATTATTGTTTATTTTATGCATATGAGGAAAAATGTGATTTCTTCTTTCTGGCACTGTATGACCTAACTTAATATTACACATTCTAAATCCAACCATTTTCCTGCAATTTTCTCTTCAGCTGAACAGTATTCTATTATGTATGTGTACAGTCTTCATAAAATTAGGTTAATTCTAATACTTTGCCACGATGAAGGCAGTAGCAGTGAATGTGGAGTATAAATATCTCTGTAGTAGGCTGTCGAGTCTTTAAATTATGTTTCCAGGAGTGACATTGCTGGGTCATTCATTAGTTCTATCTTCAGTTTTTCAATAACATTGAAACTCACTACCACACTGAATGTATAATTTTCACACACCCCCATCAACAGTGAATAGGGTTTCCTCTCTCTCCTCACTTTGTCTAACATTTGTTTCTGGTGAGTTGATGACAGACATTCTCATCTTGGATTGAGGTGATATTTCAAAGCAGTTTTCTTTCTTTTTTTCTTTCATGACTGGCTCATGACTCAGACAGAATATGTCACCACTATGCAGTGTGATAGATATAAAGGAAGAATCATAAACACTGCTAACCTAAAATCTGTTACACAGTATAGGATAAGACCTAAAAAGGAATACATGAAAAACTACAAATTTCAGGCACAAAAATTCTCTTTTTGTCTCCTGAACTGTTCTTCTGAGCAGTATTATATCTGATAAGCACTGAAAAGTGATTGTATTTCTCACACAGTGTAAACAAATATCCTATAACAATAGTTCCCTCAATTGTTGTAGCTACTCAGACATGAAATGTTCTTCACAACTTCTGAAATTATTGATTTTCCTAAGTTGGCATATTCATAATGTATTACAAAAATTTTAGATTTTATCAAATGTGGTTGCTGCATATTTTTCTGCCTGCTTGGGAGTGGATCAAAATGCTTATAAAATAATCCCATACACTACCTGTTCTTTCATGTTAATGTTAAAGTTGACAGTATGCAATGTTATTACACTCTGGTTGTTACTGTGGAAAAAGGAAAATTCTTTGCTTATCTAATGAATCAAAAATTCTATCTTCCATATCTACCATTTTGATCATTAATCAAAAGGCATTGGACCTAGAATTTAAACTTACAACCTGAGCATGTTAGAGTATAAGCATGTAAGGCCAGGGAATGCATTGATTGATTGAGTGGCAGTTTCTTTTTCTTTATTTTTCATTTCTTAAAATTTATTTTATTTTATTTTTATTAAGATATTTTCTATTCATTTTACAAATCAACCACAATTCTTCTGTCCTACCTACTCCTACCCCAGAGACTTCCCTCCCCAAGCCACCCACAAATCAATCCCACTTCCTCCAAGACAAGGTCTTCCCTGGAGAGTCAGCAGAGCCTGAAACAATCACTGAGGCAGGTGCAATCCCCTCCATCCTACACCAAGCCTGAGCAAAGAGTCTCAGCAAAGGCACTAGGATCCAAAAAGCCAGCTCAAGCACTAAGAACAGGTCCCAATCTCACTGCCTGGGGACCACCTAAGCAGTTTAAGCTAAACAACTGTTTCACTTATCCAGAAGACCTAGTCCAGTTCCATGGGGTTTCCACAGCTATTGGTTAACAGTTCATGTGTTTCAACTAGTTTGGCTAGTTGTCTCTGTACTTTTTCCAATCATAGTCTCCATGTCTCTTGCTCATATGATCCCTCCTCTCTCTCATTGATTGGGATCCTGGAGCTCTGCCAGGGGCTTGGCCATGGATTTCTGCATCTGCATTCATCAGTCACTGTATGAGTGTTCTATCATGACAGGGTGTTGTGCCATCTGATCACCAGAATAGGTCAGCTCAGGCACCCTCTCTCCCATTGCTAGTAGTCTGTAGTGGAGTCATCTTTGTGGATTCCTGGGGTTCTCGTTCTAGCACTCTGATTCTTCCTATTTCCATAGGGTCTTCATGCATCGTTTTATCTCTTTCCTTGTTCTCCCAATCTGTTCCTGATCTAGGTAGAACATCCAGCTCCCCTAAGCTCTTTCCCAGGACCCTTGCCCTCCATTACCCCTTGTACTCCCAGTTTGCTCATGTAGATCTCATCCATTTCCCCATTGCTGAGAGATCCCTGTGTCTGTCCTAGGACCCTCTTTCCTAGCTAGCCTCTGTCGAGCTCTGACTTGCAATCTAGTTCACTCTTGCGTTATGTGTAGTATCTACTTATGATTGAGTACATACCATGTTTGTCCTTCTGAGTCTGAGTTACCTCACTCAGGATGATATTATCTAGTTCCATCCATTTGCCTGCACACCTCATGATGTCATTGTTTTTCTCTGCTGAGTAGTACTCCATTGTTTATTGTACCACACTTTCTTTATCCATTCTTCAGTTGAAGGGCATCTAGTTTGTTTTCAGGGTCTAGCTGTTACAAATAATGCTAGTATGAACATAGTTGAGCATGAGTCCTAGTGTTATGATTGAGCATTCCTTAGGTATATGACCAAGAGTAGTATATCTGGGTCTTGAGGAAGATTTATTCCCAATTTTCTGAGAATGTTCCATACTGATTTCCAAAGTGGCTGTACAAGTTTGCATTCCAACCAACAGTGGAGGAATGTTTCCCTTGCTCCACATCCTCTACAACATAACCTGTCTTCAGTGTTTTTGAGCTTAACCTTTCTGACAAGTGTAGGATGGTATCTCCAGTCGTTGTTGAGCAATTCCTTAAATGTCTTTCAGCCATGTGAGGTTTTTCTGTTGAGAATTCTCTGTTTACCTCTGTAGCCCATTTTTTATTTTTACTGTTAGGTGTTTTGATGTGTAGTTTCTTGAGTTCTTTATTTATTGTGGATATCAGCCCTCTGTCAGATATGGAGTTGGTGAAGAATTTTTCCCATTCTGTAGGCTGTCATTTTCTCTTATTGCCCATGTCCTTTGCCCTGCAAAAGCTTCTCAGTTTCAGGTGGTCCCATTTATTAATTGATGCACACAGTGTCTGTGCTACTGGTGTTATATTTAGGAAGTGATTTCCAGTGTCAATGCATTCAAGAGTAATTCCCACTTTCTCTTCTATCAGGGTCAGAGTAACTGGATTTATGTTGAGATCTTTGATCCACTTGGACTTAACCTTGGTTCTTGCTGACAGATATGAATTCATTTGCAATCTTGTTCATGTGGACATCCAGTTATGCCAGGACTATTTGTTGAAGATGCTTTCTTTTTTCCACTGTACACTTTTGGCCTCTTTGTCAATACTTAGGTTTTTATACATATATAGTTGAATGTTGAGTGGCAGTTTCTTACTATGATCTACAGGTAGAGCAATTAAAGCACATTTCCTCATCATAAATTTTCATTCTGAGATATGTCTGCTGTGATCCTGTGGGAAAGAAACACAGCATTTGTATTGGATCAACATCCATGTCCAGACTTTAAATGTGTGTTGTTTTGAGTATAATGTATGTGAGCCTATAATGTCATCCTGTTTCCTGAATATTAGAAATTTCATCATATGATGTGATTATATTGAAATTATCTGATTGTGTAATTGTCTTCATCATCTACATCCCTCATTTCCTCAAGTTAGACTTCTGTATTCTTTCTAAAAAAATCTAGCAAAGGTCATGGGCTACCTCAGAGAACATGTGGTTGATGAAAGGTAGACATGGACAGCAGTCCACAGCCAATGAAATTGTCCAGGAATGTGGAGAACAGAGAGTATCCACAACTATGGCGGGTCAGTGAATTAGCAGGACAACATTGAAGGCTTCAGGTGAAAGAGAAAGGAAGAGGTGAAAATGGTTTTGTGAAATTCAAATCCACTTAAGATGATTTCTGATCATTAGCTTACTGTAGTTTTCTGGTCCCAGGATGCATCCTGCCTGTTTTAACTATTAGATATACCTGAAGTTTTCCTGAACCCACAATCCCACAGCCATGAGCTGTCATGAAGCTACTTGCTGATTCCAGAGTTTCCTGATCCATCCTGTGCCATTAGACATTTTTGATAAAGACAAGTTATGCATTATTAATCAAAGACACGTGAAGGCTGTTGTGCTGTTTTTTGAGAGTACATCGAATTTCAGTGAGGGAAGAATTCTAAGTTGTTTCTGGTTGACTTATCATAAGAGAAAAACCATCATTTATCAAAAGTTTTTTTTTTTGAGCTGAGGATTGAACCCAGGGCCTTGTGCTTGCTAGGCAAGCACTCTACTACTGAGCTAAATCCCCAACCCTTATCAAAAGTGTTATAGCAGCCCTGCTAATCTGAGTTGAATTCATTTTCAGATAACTATTGCAAATATGATCCTGTCCATCAACATGTGAGGACTGAAAAGGAGTCTTGTCAGTGTAATGGGCTTGGTAAAGTCATTCATGACCCCTCTACATGTGCTTGTTATAAAACAAGTGATACTCCTGAAAACTCTAATAACTACAACTGCAGTAATCTCAGGGATACCTTTATTGAGTATTCAAACACACATAGACATGAAAGCATGCACACCGGAGATGAAAACTGAAAATCTAAAGATTGTGAGGAATTTTTAAATTGGAGTTCCAACCTTACTCAAGATCAGAGACTCTATACTGCCAAGAAAGAGCACAGGCAGGGAAAATATGATGATTATTTCAGCTCTGCATACAGTCTTTTGCAACAACCAATCTACTTTGGAGAGAAACCACAGCAGTGTGGAATGTGTGGTAAATGCTTAAGTAATGCCTCAAGCCTCACTGTACATCAGAAAAATCAAACTGTAGAGAAATCTTAAAAATGTTTGGATTGTGAAAAATTCTTTACTAGGGATTCATGTCTTAGACGACATCAGAGAGTTCATACTGGAGAGAGACCTTACAAATTTAAGGAATGTGACAAATCCTTTTCCCGTTGCTCAAATCTTAGAGCACATCAGAGAATTCACACTGGGGAGAAACCTTACAAATGTATGGAATGTGAGAAATCCTTTTCCTGTTGCTCAAATCTTAGAAGACATCAGAGAACTCACACTGGGGAGAAACCTTACAAATGTATTGAATGTGACAAGTCATTTACCCAGAACTCAAACCTTAAATCACATCAGAGGGTTCATACTAGAGAGAGATCTTACACATGTAAGGAATGTGGCATATGTTTACCTACAAGTTCAAATCTTGAAAGGCATCAGAAACTGCACACTGGAGAAAAACTTTACAAATGTATGGAATGTGACAAATCCTATTGGTGAAATTTTTAAGGCCACTCCATGTAGTTAAAAGGGAGGTTTATTTTGTGGGCTAACTTACAAATGAAGGGGTAGGTTGCAGGGTCTGGCAAAGGTATATCGCAGTCCAGCAGTGTTCTCTGGAGAACTCTGCTCGGTATACCTCCAGCGTCCAGGGTCCCAGAACCAAGAGAGAGACCTCTTCTAGAACCTTGGTCTTCTGCTTCCTCCTCCACTCTCCTTGTGGGCATGATCATTACCGAAGCCTCAATGGGGGTTGGAACTTCCAGGCCAATGCTGGGATGGCTATCCACTACAAAATCCTTTACCTGGAACTCATTTCTTAGAAGACATCAGAGAGTTCACACAGGAGAGAGACCTCACAGATGTAAGGAATGTGACAAATCCTTTTCCCTTTTCTCAAATCTTAGAACACATCAGAGAATTCACACTGGGGAGAAACCTTACAAATGTATGGAATGTGCCAAGTCCTTTAATAAGAACTCAAACCTTAAAAAACATCAGAGGGTTCATACTAGAGAGAGATCCTACACTTGTAAGGAATGTGGCATATCTTTATCTACAAGGTCAACTCTTGGAAGGCATCAGAAACTACATACTGGAGAGAAACTTTACAAATGTATGGAATGTGACAGATCCTTTTCCTGTTACTCAAACCTTAGAAGACATCAGAGAATTCCTACTGAGGAGAAACCTTACAAATGTATGGAATGTAACAAGACCTTTACCCAGAACTCAAACCTTAAAACACATCAGATGGTACATACTGGAGAGAGATGTTACACATGTAAGGAATGTGGCATATCTTTATCTACAAGTTCAAATCTTGAAAGGCATCAGAAACTACACACTGGAGAGAAAGTTTAAAAATGTATGGAATGTGACAAATCCTTTACCTCAGAATCATTTCTTTGAAGACATCAGAGAGTTCATACTGGAGAGAGACCTTACAGATGTAAGGAATGTGACAAATCCTTTTCCTGTTGCTCAAATCTCAGAACACATCAGAGAAATCACACTAGGGAGAAACCTTACAAATGTATGGAATGTGACAAATCCTTTTCCAGAACTCACAACTTAAAACACATCAGAGGGTTCATGTTAGAAAGAGATCTTACACATGTAAGGAAATGTGGCACATCTTTATCTACAAGTTCAAATCTTGAAAGGCATCAGAATCTACATACTGGAGTGAAACTTTACAAATGTAGCAAATGTGACAAATCATTTACTACATGGTCATTTCTTAGACAACATCAGAATCTTCATACTGGAGTGAAACCTTAAAAATGCCTGGAATGTGACAAATTATTTACTTACATGTCCAGACCTTAAATGTGTGGTATTTTGTGTATATTGTATGTGAGCCTATTGTGTCCTCCTGATTCCAGAATGTTAGAAAATCCATCATAAGATGTGATTATATTGAAATTTTCTGGATGAGTAATTGTCTTCATCATCTACATCCCTCATTTCTTCAAGTCTACTTATATCCAGGAAAACATTCTGTCTGGTAACATGTGGTCTAACAACTTTTTTGTTACATGGTCCATGGACATTCTGGGATGAGACTGTGAACTACTCCCAAGAGGAGTGGGAATGCCTGGACACTGTTCAGAGGGCTTTGTACATTGATGTGATGTTGGAGAATTACAGCAACCTGGTTTCTGTGGGAGAGGACATTTGCTTCTAAGTAATCCTTTTTATATACTGGCTTTATAAGTTGTAAACTCTTAAGCTTTCTTAGAAACAACAGAAGACTATGGAAAGTTTGGTATTAGAAAACAACTTTTGCATGGTGTCTAATATTTTTCTTTCCATTTTGCATGTTAGAAGTGTCATACACCCCAAATTTGGTTGTATAATGCATTCAGAAATTTAGTATCATATAATATTTATACTCATACTTTTAAGCTCCAATTGCATCGCTGTACGTCACATAGTTTTAATGGTAAGAAAACTCAAAATGTGCAAATTCAGAAATACTCCTCAAATATGCGAAAGATTCTGATGGGAAAGAGCCATTGGAAATCATTCCCAGTTTCCTCTAGTTTGTGTTTTCTTCTGGTACTAAGCACAATACTGTGTTAGACTTCTGTATTCCTTCTTAACATATCTAGCATTTGTCATGGGCTACCTAACAGAACATATGGTTGATGAAAGGTAGACCTGGACACCTGTAAAGAGCAAATTAGATTGTCCATGAATGTGGAGAACAGAGAGTATCCACAACTATGGTGGGTTAGTGAATTAGCAGGACAACCTTGAAACCTTCAGGTTAAAGAGAAAGCAGGAGGTGAAAATGGTTTTGTGAAATTCAATTCCACTTAAGATGATTTCTGATCATTAACTTACTGCAGTTTTCTGTCCCCAGGATGCATCCTGCCTATGGTAACTCTTAGATGTAACTGAAGTTTTCTGGTCCCACAGTCACAAGCCATGAGCTGTCACAAAGCCAATTATTGATTCCACAGTTTCTTGATCCATCTTTTGCCAATAGACATTTTTGATAAAGACAAGTTATTTGTTATTAATCACAGACCCTTGAAGGCTGTTGTGCTGTTTTTTGAGAATACATTGAAATACAGTGAGGGAAGAATGTCTAAGTTGTTGCTGGTTCACTTATTATCAGAGAAAACTGAGGTTAACCAACATTTATCAAAATAGCAGACCTGCTAATCTGAGTTGTCTTCATTTATAGGGGAATATTGCAAATATGATCCTGTCCATCAACATGTGAGGACTGACAAGGAGTCTTGTCAGTGTAATGGGCTTGGTAAAATCGTTCATGACCCCTCCACATGTGCTTGTTATAAAACAAGTGAAACTCCTGAAAACTCTAATAACTACAAGTGCAGTAATCACAGGGATACCTTTATTGAGTCTTCAAACCCAACTAGACATGAAAGCATGCACACTGGAGAAGAACCTTGCAAATCTAATGACTGTGAGAAATTCTTAAATTGGAGTTCCAACCTTACTCAAAATCAGAGACTCTACACTGCCAAGAAAGAGCACAGGCAGGGAGAATATGATGATTATTTCAGCTCTATATATAGTCTTTTGCCACAACCAATCTACATTGGAGAGAAACCACAGCAGTGTGGGGGGAAATGTTTCAGTAATGCCTCAAGCCTGAGTGTACATAAGAAAATTCATACTGGAGAGAAAGCTTACAAATGTATGGAATGTGACAAATCCTTTACTTGTGATTCATATTTTAGAAGACATCAGAGAGTTCATACTGGAGAGAGACCTTACACATGTAATGAATGTGACAAATCTTTTTCCCATTGCTCAAATATTAGAATACATAAGAAAATCCACACTGGGTAGAAACCTTACAAATGTATGGAATGTGACAAATCTTTTAGCCAGAACTCACAACTTAAAACACATCAGAAGGTTCATACTGGAGAGAGATCTTCCACATGTAAGGAATGTGGCATATCTTTATCTACAGGATTAACTCTTGTAAGGCATCAAAATCTACAAACTGGAGAGAAACTTTACAAATGTAGGAAATGTGACAAATCTTTCAGTAAGTGCTCAAACCTTAAACATCATCAGAAAATTCATACTGGAGAGAAATCCTACAAATTTGGAGAATGTGACATGTCCTTTACCCAGAACTCAAATTTTAGGAGACATCAGAGAATCCATACAGGAGAGAGATCATACAGTTGTAAGAAATGTGACAAATGTTTTAGTAGTTCTGAAAATCTTAGAAGACATCAGAGGGTCCACACTGGGGAGAGATCCTACAAATGTATGGAATGTGACAAGTCCTTTATCCAGTACTTACATCTTTTTTTTCCATTTTTTAAATTATATTTGTGTTTTAATTTTACACAGCAGCCATGGGTTCCCCTGTCCTCCCCACTCCTGCCCCCACCCCTACCTTCGCCCAATCCACTTCCCTCCATTCCCATGTCCTTCAGGGCCAAGATTCTCCTGGGGATTCATTTAAACATGGTGGATTCAGTACAGGCAGGTCCAGTCCCCTCCTTCCAGGCTGAGCAAAGAG
>NW_023412975.1:0-6619 GCF_903995425.1 Onychomys torridus
GAATCCACTGCTTCATCTTTAGGGAGTCTTATCTCAAATTAACAATTAACAAAATCCCCACAGAGACATGTTCAAAGTAAATCTTATCTATATAATTTCTTATTGGGGGTCCCTCCTCCCAGTTGACTAGTTTAATTCAAACTGAAAATAAAATTTAAGAATCACACTGCCCCAGCATCACTGCCAGGATTTGTGGAGATTTTTGTCTTCATTCAGAAGTGTGGTCCTCAACCTGTGGGTCACCATTCAATTGGGTGTTACATATCAAATATCCTGCACATCAAATATTTGAATTATGAACCATAACAGTGGCAAACGTAAAGTTAAGAAGCAATGAAACAATTAGCGTTCATCACAACAGAAGGAACTACTCTTAATACAATTTAAAGGGTCAGAGTATTGGACAAATTAAAGAACAATTCATCTGGCATGTCCAGTAGAACATTTTGTATATATTCCTTATATGAAGGGGCTTGCAAAGGATTTTCCTGAATATCCTTTGCTCTATAGGAAACTCATGTTCTGTGTGGAAGACTCCAGCTGTCTGGACACCTTTACTACCCAGTAACAGCAGAACACTTTGAGCTACTCAACAGTGAGTACAACAACCACTACACACATGCTGATGACACAGATTTTAGTCACACTGAGCTGCATGACTATATCACACTCCTATGTGTACTTGTTCCTCGGCTATGTCAGCCTCTTCCTCTAGCATAACTCTGCCTAACTGTTTCCTGTAGCCTCTTTAACAGGAAATTGTTTAACAAGTGTCCTTCTCTGTCAGCATTAAGTCTATAATGTCTTGAGACTAAGGAGATAAGGAGATGCCAGAAGTTATGAAGAACTGTAGAATATATAAATTTCTTTGATATTTTTACCTTGTGTACATAATAATTCAGTTGGAGATAAACATTCAGTTCCACACATGAAAAACATTAAAGGATATCCAATCAATTTTAGAGAGATCTCTGGCTTTGGATGAAGGGGGTGCTGAAGGACTTCCCTTGTTTCCCAGCAGAGGTTCCTGCAATGGTCAGCTTGACTTCTAGTGTCTTATGAGGAAAGCTCATTATCACAGAAGCAATGTCAGTTCCCATGACATTTGCAGCTCTTCCCTGGACATTCTATTGTATCCTGGAGAGCCCTGGCATCCTCTATGATGTCACCTATGTTGTAGCACCACCAACTGCCCTTAGGAAGTTTATTCAGTGTCTTCACCATTTACTGATAACATGTTGGCATACTGAAGAGTCTAATGCAGAAATGAATTGAGAGGGTGGAGAGAACAAAGAGTGACAGCAGAAAACTGACCTTCAGCCTCAGAGTAAAACATCAAGAAAGAAATGTTCTAGGGAATTGTGTAATGAATTCTGTGCAGGAAAAGAGAAGCTTCTTGGAGAAAGTGGGCTTGAACTGAAACTTCCAGTAATGGGGAATAGAAAGTTGGAGTCTCTGGGAACCAACAGAAGTTCCCTCTGTGTCATGGCTCTTGAAATTCAACAATTCCAGGATATTAATTGTGTGCCTCAGAGGTCAGAAACACGTAAGGCCTAAGTTATATGATGGGAAATCTTGGATTTTATTCCTTTTGGAGGACAGGCATTAATGAGTGAACATGAGATTAACATTAAAGCAGGAAGGATTAAGGAAGTGTGACCATTTCAAGGCAGGACATTACTGTACTTCAACCACACTGGCTAACTTTTGGTACTTTCCCAGATGCTCTGTGTGTCCTAGGTTGTCAGTGAAGTGACTTGTTGAGTCTGGTGATAATGTTCTGCCCATATATGTCTTCTCCATCAATAGTTATATGGTTAGAGTGACCTGTCAAGATATTTGGGGAACCTCTAAATGACTGGGGTTATTGTGAACTATGGTAATTTTCTCCTGACTCATAAACCCACAGGCTTGTGGACTCAGCAGCCAAGTTGAATTCTGAGACTGCAGCTGTGAATAAGCCTGAAGGGGCTATCTCCTTTCATTACTTGGAGCATTGTTATGAAGGCAGAGAGAATGAGTTAGCTGAGATAACCACTTCCTTCAAATAGAGAAGACAGCTGAGTTTCCCTGAGGGGGCTGCTGATGCATGGGACAAAATAATTTTGGCTGTCACTGAGTCATTGGTAAATAAGCTTTCTCAAACATTTGATTAGGACTCAGGGTGGTCGGTCCATCCTCTTTGCCATGTAATACTGCAAGTTAATTTGTGTTCATTGCCCCACAAGGAGCACCAGGTAGCCACCATCCCACCAAACATCCTCTCCATGATACAGGTGAAGCAGTAGGTGCAAAGACTTACCAGTAAGCTACAGCACTTGACCATTGAAAGAAATTAGCAGTGAGATCACTTTATCTTCATCACAGAAGGGAACAGGAAGAATAGGTATTCATTCTTTCAAATCCTGTGGTTTCAATCTCAGGTCCACTCTGTCATCATTAATTCATTTTATATAAAGTCTGTTTCTGGTAGGCCGAATCTACAGGGTATGCCTTTCCCCACAATCATGTCTCTCAATTCTTCCCAAAGGCAGAACCTCAAATGTGGACAGAATGACATGAGGACAAAGACTATTCTGCTCCCTCTAAATAGAAACAAAAACAGAGCCTGTGGCATGGATAAAGAAAGTGTGGTACATATACACAATGGAGTACTACTCAGCAAAGAAAAACAATGACATCATGAGGTTTGCAGGCAAATGGATGGAATTAGAAAAAAAAAAACATCCTGAGTGAATTAACCCAAACTGAGAAAGACAAACATGTTTTTCTAATTTCTTTTCATATATATATGATATTAGTCCTTTGTCAGGTGAGAATTTTTGTTATTTTTTTCTGATTTTTTCCATTCAATATGTATAATTTTGTACTAGACCTACCAGTGAGAATTTTGTTGTTTCTAATTTTTTGATATCAGTATATATATTTTAGATATTAGAACTTTATCAGTTGACAATTTTTGTTTTATTTACCTGATACCTTGTTTAATATGTATATTTTATATAGTAGACTTTCATCAAATGAGAATCTGTGAAAATTTATCAGATTTCTTGGGTTCAACATGTATATTTTGTGTATTACACCTTTAGCATTTAATAATTTTTTAAAAAATTTATCTGATATCTTTTGTTTTATATGCATATTTGGACATCACACATTTATAATTGGAAAATTTTTTATTAAATTTCTTGTGTTCAGTAAGTATATTTTGTATATTAGTCATTTATAAGGTGAGAAATTTTGTTTTATTTAGTGTCCTGTGTTCAGTTTCAATATTTTTTTAAATTAGACCTTTATCAGTTGAGAATTTTTGTTTTTTTTTTTACCGGATTTCTTGGGATCTATGAATATGATGTATATCAGACCTTTATCAGATGAGAATTTTTTTTATCCTATTTCTTGTGTTAAATATGTATATTTTTGATAGTTACATTTATCAGATTATAATTTTTGTCCCTAATTAGACTTTTATCATGTGAGAATTTTTGTTTTATTTATCAGATTTCTATTGTTTAATAGATGTAATCTGTATATGAGAACTTTGTATGTGAAATTTTTGTTTATTGTAATTTATTGGGATCAATAAAAATGTGTTGGATATTAGACCCTTTATCAGGTGACAATTTTTGTTTTATATATCTAATATCTTGAATACAATATATATTTTGGATATTAGAAATTTAATGGTGTGAAATTTGTCTTTATTTTTGGGCTGAGGATCGAGCCCAGGGCCTTGCACTTGCTAGCCAAGACCTCTACCACTGAGCTAAATCCCCAATCCAATGAATTTTTGTCTTATATATTTTCTTGTGTTCAATAAGTACATGTTTTATATTAGACAATTATCTGATAAGAATTTTGTTTTATTTGTCTGATATATTCTGTTCAGTGTGTATATTTTGGATATTAGACCTTCAGAAGATGAGAAAGTTGATTTTGTTTAATTTCTTGTGTTCAATATGCATATTTTGGATATTAGACCTACTGGTGAGAATTGTTTTTTTTTTTTTATTTCATTAATTCAGTATGTATGTTTTGTTATAGACCTTTATCAAATGAGAACTTTTGTTCTCTCTATATATGATTTCTTGTGTTCAGTATGCATATTTTGGATATTAGGGTTTTTTTTGTAGCTGGGAATCAAACCCAGGGCCTTGTGCCTGCTAGGCAAGCTATCTACCACTGAGCTAAATCCCCAACCCCAATTTTTTTCTTTTCTTCTTCTTCCTTTTTTTTTTTTTTTGGTATTTCGAGACAGAGTTTCTCAGTAGCTTTGGAGCTTGTCCTGGAATACCACTGCAGACCTGGCTGGCCTCGACCTCACAGAGATCCAGGTGCCTCTGCCTCTCAAGTGCTGGGATTACTAGCGTGCGCCAACACCGCCAGGCAGATATTAGTTCCTTATGAGGTGAGAATTTTCATTTAATTAATTTATTTTGTTCAGTCTGTATATTTTAGATATAAGACTTTTATCAGATGAGATTTTTGTTTATCTAATTATGTTCAATATGGATATTTTTGCTATTAGATCTTTGAATTCAAAATTTTTGTTTTATTTAATTTCAGGTGTTCTATATAAATATTTTGAATATTAGACTTTTATCAAGTAAGAAATTTTGTTTAATTTATTTGATTTCTTGTTCAATAGGTATATTTGAGATATTAATCCTTTATCAGGTGAAATTTTGTTTTATTTAATTTCTTGTGTTCATTATTTTTATATTGGATATTTGACTTTTATCGGAGGAGAAATATTGTTTTATTTATCTGAATTCTAGTGTTCAATATGTATATTTTGGATATTAGCCCTTTATCAAATGGGAATTTTTGCTTTATTTACATGATTTTTTATGTTCAATGTATATATTTTGATATTAGATCTTTATCAGATGAGAAATTTTGTTTTATTTATCTAATTTATTGTGTTCAAAATGTATATTTTAGATATTAGAATTTTATCAGATGAGAATAGGAATATTGGTGACCTTAAACCTTTATGAGATCAGATTTTTTCTTTTATTTTAGTGATTTCATGTATGCAATATGTATATTTTGGTTATTAGTCTTTTGTTAGGTGAGAATTTTTGTTTTTTTTTTTTAATTTTTGTGTTCAATATGAATGTTTTCAATTAGACATTTATCAGAGGAGAATTTTTGTAAAAAAAAAAAAAAGAAGAAGAAGAAAAGAAAAAATTTGGGGTTGGGGATTTAGCTCAGTGGTAGAGAGCTTGCCTAGCAGGCACAAGGCTCTGGGTTTGATTCCCAGCTACAAAAAAAATATGCATACTGAACATAAGAAATAAATATATATGACAAAAATTGTCATCTGATTAAGGAATAATATGCAAAATATACATATTGAACACTAGAAATCAGATGAATAAATAAAAAATTCTCACTGGATAAAAGTTTATATCCAAAATACAGATATAGAACACAAGAAATTAAATAAAACAAAAATTCTCATCTGATAAAGGTTGAATATCGACAATATATATACTTAAAACAAGAAATTAATTATATCAAAAATTCTCACCTGATAAAGGTCAGTATCCAAAATAAATTAGGTAAATAAATTAAAAATTCTCATGCAATAAAAGTCTTATATTAAAAATGTACATATTGTAAACAATAAATTAGTAAAAAATCCAAAATTATCAGACATAGGTTTAATATTCAAAATATACGTATTAAAGCCAGCATACCAGATAATTAAAATAAAAATTCTCATCTGATACATATCTAATATTAAAATTATGCATATCAAACACAAGAAATTAGAAAAATGAAATGAAAATTCTCCCCTGATTAAGGTCTCAAACCCAAAATATACCTATTTAACACAAGAAATCAGAAAAAGAAACAAAATCCTCATCTGATAAAAGTCAAATATTCAAAATATATATTGAACATGAGAAATTAAATAAAGCAAAATTCTCACCTGATAAAGGTCTAATACCAAAAATATACACATTGAAGACAAGAAATCAGATCCATAAAACAAGAATTCTCATCTGATATAGGTCTAATATCCAAAAACATACATATTGAACACAATAAATTGGATCAATTAAACAAAAATTCTCATTTGATAAAGGTCAAATATCAAAAATATTGTTATTGAACATACAAAATTAGATAAAATTCTCATGTGATACAGGTGTAATACCAAAAACATACATATTGAACACAAGAAATAAAATAAATGAATATTCTCCCTGATGATTTTCTATATTGAAAATATACTTATTGAGCATTAGAAATCAGATTAATAAAACAATTTTCATTTCCTATGTGTTATAGGAAAAATATACATATTGAACATAAGAAATCAGATAAATAAAATAAAAATTTTTATCTGAAGAAGGTCTAAATCAAAAATATAAAAAGGAACAAAAGTAATCAGAAAAAAAAATCTCTAGTGATTAATTTTAAATATCCAAAATATCTACCTGAACATACAAGATTAGATAAAACAAAATTTCTCATGTGATAAAGGTCTACTATACAAAATATACATTTTGAACATAATTAGATAGATAAAAAAAAATTCTCATGTAATAAAGTTCTAATATCCAAATATAACTTATGGAACACAGGAATTCAATTAAAAAAATAG
>NW_023412976.1:0-18083 GCF_903995425.1 Onychomys torridus
GAGCTCTGGCTATAGTGGAAGAGGCTATTGGTCGAGCACAAGTCGCTCGACTGCAACCTGGAAAAACCGTTGCTGTTATGCATCTTGCAGACAGCAGGAGTCCCCCTAGGAGTCCTGTGGCAGGATGCGCCTTTACTGTGGATTCAGGGACAATCCCCCGGGCTGAGAACACTCTCATATTATCCCGACTTGGTTGCTCACCAAGCCTTTGTGGGAATAAAATTAGCAATTCAACATTTTGGTAAAGAGCCTGACAAACTTATTATTCCTTATACTCAAGAACAGGTTCAAATTCTAGTGGCCTCTACAGAAAAATTGGCCAATATTAATAACCTCTTATTCTGGAGTAATTGATAATCACCTTCCTTCTGACAAATTACTTCTTTTTGTAAATAAAAATGAAGTTTACTTTCCAAAACAGGCTGCTTCATCACCTATTGTAGGTGCAGTGACGGTGTACACTGATGGGTCTAAAACAGGTCATGGTGCATATGCCCAGACAGGTCAAGATCCAAAAGTATTCCAGTTTACACCTGATACACCTCAAGTGGTGGAATGTTTAGTGGTTTTACAAGTTTTTCAGGACTTTTCAAACTGTGCTATAAATGTTTTTTCTGATTCTCATTATGTGGTCAATGCAGTTGCCCATTTAGAAACAGCTGCTGTTATTCAAATGCATAGCTTGGCAGCTCCTGTATTGGTACAGATTAGGCACGCTCTTTTAAAACGCAACCACCCTTTTTATATTGGCCATATAAGAGCACATTCCTTGTTGCCTGGACCTATGGCTGCCATGAATGATTTGGTTGATAAGGCGACACGCCTTGCATTTCTGTGTTTGAATGATTCTGTTTCTCAGGCAACAGAGTTTCATCGTCTTTATCATGTTCCTGCTAACACCCTGCGCTTGAAATTTTCGATTTCTCGTGAGCAAGCGCGTGCAATTGTTAAGCAATGCACTGGGTGTGTCCAATTTCTGCATCCCCCCCCATGTGGGGATCAATCCCAGAGGTCTTAAACCTCTTACCCTTTGGCAGATGGATGTAACCCATATTCCTGAATTTGGAAAGCTTAAGTATGTACATGTTTCCATTGACACCTATTCTGGGGTCATTTTTGCCTCACCACTGGCTGGGGAAAAAGTGATTCATGTGAAAACCCATTGCCTGGATGCCTGGGCTGCTTGGGGAAAAACCACACATATTAAAAACTGACAATGGCCCAGCATATGCATCCCGAGGGTTCCGCAACTTCTGCACTCAATTGCAAGTCACTCACAAAACAGGACTACCTATAACCCTCAGGGTCAAGGCATCATTGAGCGTGCTAACCGCACACTCAAGGAATTGTTAATTAAACAAAAAAGGGGGAATAGCAGAATACGCTACCCCTAAAGAAAGGATTGCATATGCCTTATTTACTTTGAATTTTTAATTCGAGATGCAGACAATAGGACGGCCGCTGACCGTCATTCATGTCTGGCCTCTGCCCATCAACAACTGGTGTTGTGGCGTGATGTGCTTGATGATAAATGGTATGGCCCGGATCCAGTTATAATGAGATCCAGGGGAGCTATTTGTGTTTTTCCACAGGAACGTCCGGATCCCATCTGGGTGCCAGAAAGGCTCACCAGGAAAGTGAAAGAAGCGCCACAGGATGATTCCATGGAAGATTCCAAGCTACTGGAAGATGGGCCTGCTGCTGTTCCTGATGACATGGAGCGTAGGGAAGATGGAGCCGAGATGGGGGATCCTGTCAGCCTACCCGAAGCCCATGCCAGTCCGCCATAATGCGGCTGTATTCCCTAGATTCTTTACTACTTCTAAAGAGTTGGGCCTCCCCTCTTTGCCATTAGACAAACAGATTGCCCCTTTAGGAGAAGATAGAAAATTTCAGGAAGAGGATTCACTTTGTTTTGTGTTAACTGATGTAGATCCAGACTACGAACCCTGCCTGGCCTTTAGGAAACAAGGTTTAGCATGGTTTAAAAATGAGCAGCAACTTCGGAATCTTACTGGGGGGGATATTACATGTAATGCAAATCAAACCCAATGTTATTATCTCACCTATGCCACTGTGTTTGAGAAGGCGGTTTGGTTTAACAGCACCTTTTTAAGCTCAAAGGATAATCTCCCAGATTCCGAGACGCCACCAGCCCAGCAAAGATTTGCCCCACACTGCTGGGGTACTTATGAACAGGAGATTTGGCCTTGGTCGGATTGTCAGTCAACCGCAGTTGCTTGGGCTGATGCTAGCAAAAAATTTACATTTTCACCTGATATGCGAGGTCCTAAGAGGGGTAGGGTTATGTATAATCAAGGTCTTTTCATCCAGAACCCACGAATGAAACCCTATGATAAATGGATACTCTGTGGTGTTAAGGGTAGTTGTACTGAGTTGAATGCCTTTTCCCTCCTACAAGGGGGAACAGCAGGTCTTTCTAATTTTTCAGGTACATTCGTTGTAAATTCGACTATGAAAGCGCAAGTTAGCGAGGAGGGCAATGTTACAATTTTTCAGCCAAAGGGGCCACCAACTGGTGGATATAAAACAATAGTAGAACATCTTTATAATTATACATATTCTCCTGCTCCTGTGTGTGTTTATTCTCCATTTTTGTTTATATTAAGCAATTCTTCCTTTAGCAGTTGCACTAATCAAACATGCTTTCTTTCTCAATGCTGGGATGCAGAACAATTTACTAGAGCCTTGGTGGCCAGAGTCCCACGGTGGGTCCCTGTGCCAGTGGAAGCACCTAGCACCATGACACTGTTTAGACCTAAACGAGATTTTGGTATCACTGCAGCGGTAATAGTGGCCATCTCCGCCGCTGCCACAGCCGCCACGGTTGCTGGCATAGCCATGTCTACTACAATCCAGACAGCTTCCACCCTCAACAGTCTTTCTCAAACAGTGGCACAAGCTCTGGACTCACAAGCTGTTATTGATACACGCCTCAGAGGTGGAATACTAATTGTAAATCAAAGAATAGATCTTGTCCAAGAACAGCTGGACATGACCTGGCAACTAGCCCAGTTGGGCTGTGAATGGAAATTTAATGCCCTTTGCATTACCAGCATTCCCTATGAAAATTATACTAGGGCTGCAAATTTGTCTCGCTCTCTATCTCTTCATCTTGCAGTCAATTGGTCCCAAGACTTTGATGCTCTCCTCGCTCAACTCCGACAGGCGGTAGTGACCATTAATTCCACGCGAGTGGACCTTAGCCTGGCGGAGGGAATGACTTCTTGGATCACCTCAGCAGTTTCCCTGTTTAAGGAGTGGGTGGGAGTTGGCTTGTTTGGCTGTGCACTTGCTGCGGGCGTTGTCCTGGCACTGTTCTTGCTGTGTCGGATATCTCGAAGGCGTAAGGTGGAAAAAATGGCGATTGCTAAGGCTTTGGCAGCTTTGGATGCGGGCAGTTCCCCTAAAGCCTGGATAGCTGTACTCAGGAATGCATAGTGCAGTGCCCTTGCACCTGGAGGCGTTCATGCCATTGCACCCAGAGGGACTGTACTATTGCTCCACTAGTCCTTCACTGCCTTTGCACCTCCAAGGGTTTACACCCATTGCACTGGAGAAGGAGTGTTGGCTAGCTAAGGCCTCCTTCGATCGGTCTACGCATCATGAGGTGGAGACCTGAACAGGAGTAAGTCCTTTTCTGTTATTTTCTAAAACAAAATAGGGGGAACTGTGACGACCGTCCGCCATTACAAGATGGCGCCGGCTTCCTCTCAGGGCATCGCCCTAAGTTGTTTACCACATCAGCTCATCCGTGCTGTTTGGCACTCTTCCGCCTGCCAGTCTGCCTAGCAACGGCAGCTGACCAATCCCGATAAGCCTCGGGTGTCAGTCCAGCTAGGCACGCCTACAACCTGCATATAAGCACGCCGACATCCGTGGTCGGGGCCCCTCACCTTCAGCTCTCCCTTAACCAAGCAGCGCTTCAATAAACCGTGATTGAAGAAGGATCCTCGAGTCGTGGTGTTATTCCCTGCTGGTCAGGGCTCGCCGCAAAAATGCTCAGTGGGTTATGGTTGAAGGAATACAGAACCAAGGGATACAGATTGGCTGAGGACATTGTCCACAGTCTTCCCTGCAGCTCCAGAAATTCATGGCCAAGGCAACAGCAATTGTTAGCTCAGGTATTTACCATCTCAAGTTTACAATTATTTATACTATTTTCCTAGTCTTGATACTGGTTTTTGTCCAAGGCACCTAGATCACTTGCAGATAAGACTCTTGTTGCTCACTAAATAGTAGAATTCTCCTGCAGGTGGGAAAATTAGCCTTGGGCAGGGATGAGTTGCCTATTTGCTTATCCAACACAATATGTACATCATTGGATCCCTATGAACACAACCAAGAGAACTTCACTCAGCAGGTTTTATTCATATATTTGTGTATACATACTTTCACATGCTTAACAAGGAAGAAATTGGAAGGGAAAAATTTAGGAAGGGATGGAGAGAGGACAAGGAGGGTGAAAATGATTTAATACATATTAATTATAATGTAGTAAAATAAATTTTAAATAAAGAAAATGCCTATGGAGATAGCTTAAGAGTTAAAAGCAGCAACAGGTGTTCCATAGGACACAGGTTCCATTTTACCTAACCATCTCCTGTAACTCTCTCTGTCATTTGCAAGTATTCTGTACAAACACCTGGAGGCAAACATTTATACATATAAAATAAAATGAAGCTTAAAAATGGAGTCCTCTGCAATGATGTCCCAGCCCTGAGACAGACAGAAGGCAGTTAAAGTTAAAATGATCTCTGTTGTTCCCAGGTCACAAGACCCCCAAGCAAGACCACCACAGAGCCATTATCTGTTGTAAGCACACAGAAGTTTTGAATAGCAAAATGAGCAAACTTGGTTGTGTTCATCATCCTACACAGCAGGTGAGGGAGAATGACCCCCAGCACTCAATTTAAGGGGTTTATATAGGAAAAGTTTACATGCAGCTTGTGATTGGATGAGGGGGTAGGGATGAGGTAGTTCTTTGAAGTTACTGGCTGAACTATAAGCATGAGGTTACTGATGGCTAACAGGATTCATGGTATTACAGAGTCATAAATTTTTACTACCTATGTCTTGCTTTTGTTGAACCCAGGGTATATACATTACATTCAGATTTGTTGTTCCTGTCCTACTCTTCCCTGAGTTCAACTTCTGATCAA
This sequence comes from Onychomys torridus, assembly GCF_903995425.1. Classification (NCBI taxonomy): domain Eukaryota; kingdom Metazoa; phylum Chordata; class Mammalia; order Rodentia; family Cricetidae; genus Onychomys; species Onychomys torridus. The sequence continues at coordinate 5,184 of NW_023412976.1, forward strand.
TTGAGCCTACTGCTCCATATATCTTGTTTTGCCAAGTCCAGGATACATAGATTTATTGTCCCAGCCTTAAAAGTTCAACTTCTGGTCACTTCTAAAACTGCTGGTCAGCAAATACCTTGGAGGAGGTGAGGGGGAAGCATCTCTCAAGATGGCTAGTGATTATTCCCTTTTTCTTCCCATCCTGCATGCTTAAAAGACCTTCTATGAAATCCACTGTCTACATAAATGGAGAGATTCATTCTACCAGTCCTGATCATGTAGAGAAGCTTGAATTATACTGTTGTGTTTTTGTTTTCTTTTCACCTGTCTATTGTGGAAGATATACTGGCTAACAATGGAGTTCATAAATGCATTCTTCCTAGCTCCATTACTTTCTAAGTATTCAACTTACCATGAAAACTATTCTTTATTATTATTTAATTTGTCAAAACTTTGCTCTGAATTTCAGGAATAAAACTCCTTAAGCAATGAAACCATCATCCAGCTTTCTGATGGGAGAAAGATCTATTATCTTGTTTGTGATCTAGTTTCTGCTTTTTTTTTTTTTGCTGTTTGTCTGCAGTCCCTGTGACAACCAGGTAAAAAATACCTTCAGTTCACCTGATGTCAGTGTCAAGTCACACAACAAATGCTCTCCTTGTGTGTCTTTAAATATCTCTGCAGTTGTTGATATTCTGGGCACCTTTCTACCTGTGTGCCAGTGAATCACTCCACCCCACATAGTATAGTGGGCTGGACAAGCTAGTTAGCCACTTTGTTTCCAGGAGGAAGAAGAGGAAGTGCCTATGTAAAGCAGGGAGAGAGCAGGTCTGCTTTGCAGCCTGGGGCAAGTGCTATTGAAATGCATATTTCTGCTGATCTAGAAAAAGTCTTTGCCTGGTGTGGAAGGGAGGGACAGGAACCATTGTGCTCTGTTTTTAAGCACATTGTAACCCTATGGGATGTGCTCTTGTCACTCAAGTGTCACTAGCCAATCAGGTCCTCCAGGTGACCTGCCAGTCAAAAGTGGTGCAGGGTTCTTCCTTCTGCCATAGGTTTCAGACTTGGATTTCAAGAGGACCTGGTGCTATTGGCTTTGTGTGGTGTGCTGTGAGCCCTGCTGCAGGGAGTTGAGCAGAGAGCATGGCTGACCTAGGAAACCATGACAAGGTGAGTGAATTGATTCTGTCTCCAGATAGGTTGAAGCAGATGATGAGGTGTAGAATCCACTGTGTTTGGTCCTCTCTCAGGATCTGGGTGGGAACCTGCCTGTAGAAACTCGGTCATCTTAGGTCCCATGTGGTACTTGAAACTCCCTAGACCCTCTGAATCACTGCTCTATGGGCAGTGTCTGCTCACAGATCCGAAAGTAGGGAGCTGTGCTTAAAAACCTCTTTGAAGCTGAGCAGTGGTGGTGGAACAAGCTTTTAATCCCAGTACTTGGGAGGCAGAGCCAGATGGATCTCTGTGAGTTTGATGCTAGCCTGGTTACAGAGTGAGATCCAGGACAGGCACCAAAACTACACAGAGAAACCCTGTTTCAAAAAAAATTTTTTTTAGCACTTCAACCTGCTTTCCATTACCCATGGAAAGCAGGAAGCGAAACTTGCAGAATACCTTCTATTACCGTATAGCGCTTCAGTGTTTTACATTTAATTTTTACGTGTAAGATCCATTTGTAGTTAATTTTGTGAGGGGTTATGAAAGGCATCTCATGCATTGGGTAGCACTCCCACTAAGGTGTGATGTACATGAATAGAACTGGTGATTAAAAGGATTTACTAATGCTTAGGAGATAGTAATTCTCACAAAATAGAATTTAGAGGAGGGGAGACTGCCTCTAATACACCCCAACAATAAGTACATGCTAACCAGGTGTGTTAGAGTTTAGAAGGGTAGGATATACTTACATTCATCAGGATTGTCCATCCAGATATTGGGCTCCAAAACATCACAAAGGAGCCACTACAGGTATATAACAAGCCACTAGGCCCAAACATATCAAAGAATTAAATTTTAACAAGCTGATTATTGAGGCATTATAGGGTCAAATCCAACCTTAAGGCCTGGAGTGCCACAATGTTCCAGTTTTCTTGAGAAAAGCATTGTTCTGCCAGATGGGCAATATGACACCAGGTGACATTTATTGGAAAAAGAAAAATGCTGTTGTGTTAAAGACTGGCCTGATCAGCAAGGCTTTCTTTTAGGCCCAGAATTAAGGAGGAGGGATATTCTTGGGAGAGCTAGCAATATCATGGGGCATAGGCCATGGGAGCTTACCCTAAGGGCCTGATGTATTGACAATAAAACAGCGCTCCTTCCCTAAGATATGTTTGGGTGAACTGCTTATGTTCTGGAACCAGATCTTTTATGGTGGAGTGGCTTCAGTCCGACATGGAGCTGTGGTTATCAGTCCCAAGACAACTGGTGGGCTTCCTCAGTAAGGTTCTAGAGATGCCCCATGTTCCCCTTTATGGCACTGTTTGATTAGCCTTCTCCTGAGTCTCTCCTTTTGTATGATGGCTTCTGCTGACTTAACAGAAGTCATCCATCCCCTTCCACTTACCTCCTAGAAGTAGTATACAAGATGCTGTTTTCCTTAAGAAGCTTACATGACATACAATGTAGCTTGTACAAGAACTCCCCAACCCAGCTCTTATCTTTACTACCTTCCACTTTTCCCATCATTCTCAGCCCCTGTCAGCTTTAACCCAGCACTAAAGAATGACCTGCTGTCTCAGGTGTTTGGTATGTTTAAGAAACCATCTGGGAATATTTTTGCTCTCTAACTCACCCATCTGCCCAAATGGCTAGACCTGCAAGTTGCTGTCTCTATTTACATTGTTCAAAGTGAAACCTGGAGCATGAAGCTAAAAGACACATGGATGAATGCACATGGTGAATGCAAAATGTGTCAAGGCTGTCTCCTACTTAATCATTTGCCAGAGATGGATGCATACTATCATTAAAGGTATTTTTCTTTATTAATATCCTAAGTGTGATTTCTCCCTGGGAAGTCAGTATTAATTATAGGACAGCAGAATTTCTATCCTGTTAGACAAATGTTTTGGAGACAAGCTCTTTTATGTTGTCTCGGGTGTCCTTGATTCCATTCTCATGCTCTCCAGGCCAATGATCTCACTGTTCTTTATGCTATAACTTCAAAATTCTTAAATTAAATGACTGTACCACCTCAGAGTTTTAAAATTATCCATTTGAGTCATGTAGTTGACTATCTAATGCAGTCACCAGAAAAGGTTTCACATGTGGAGCATTGCTTCTGAGTCCAGACCAAATAGCAGAAATAATTTATTGTGCACACTAAAGGGGGAAGCAGGGTAGACAATCACCTGCTGGAGTCACTATTATAAAAAAAAAGACTTGATTATGGTAGCAAGAGTTGTTTTATACTTTCTCATCATGTTTTAATTTATGTCACATGAATGATCACAGACCAGATTGTGTGAGTGTAGAGTTTTGGAAAATTATCTTTTTTTTTTTTGTTTTTTGTGACAGGGATTCTCTGTGTAGCTTTGCGCTTTTCCTGGGACTCACTTGGTAGCCCAGGCTGGCCTTGAACTCACAGAAATCTGCCTGGCTCTGCCTCCCGAGTGCTGGGATTAAAGGCATGCACCACCACCACCCAGCTTTGGAAAATTATCTTGAGCCAATGAATATTGAATTTGTAATTAGGCAATTCTCCTATGCAGATATGTGAAATCCTGCTTGACACAGTTATGTCAGCTCAGAGGTTTAAGAAACAGGTCAATGACTATGACTTGATGTGCCAATTATAGATCTCAGCAGCTAACATATGCAAATGAGCAAGATCAATCTATCTCATATTAATGACTTCCCCTCCACTAGGGAAGGGCCTGTTCTTTTTCAAAATCAATATAGCTAAGGTTTTCATCTTAAAAATGCATTATTTTGTCAGGCGGTGGTGGTGCATGCCTTTAATCCTAGCACTTGGGAGGCAGAGCAAGGCCGATCTCTGTGAGTTCGAGGCCAGCCTGGTCTTCCAAGTGAGTTCAAGGAAAGGTGCAAAAAGCTACACTGAGAAACCATGTCTCAAAAAAAATTATATCATTTTAAAAATTGCTTATTGGTATCATTTTTAGTGCACTACTGCTCTTATCTCTCTGTTTCTGTTCTCCAATGTCTCTAGGTAATCAGTGGTTCTATTCCTTTTCTCTCAAGTGATGTTGATTATTGATTTCTGTGTAGAGCAATGTCTCCTTTAGTTTAAGCTTTCCTCATTCTATGTAACTGAGGATTGCATTGAACAGCTAATCCTGCTTCTGCGGCCCAGTGCTGAGAAAAAAGTCCTCCAATTTCTTCTATTCTGGGCCTTGATTAGTCAGTAAGAAGAAAAAATAAAATTAACCAGTTAATAAGTGACCCCCAATCTCTCTTGCTTTTAGTGGATTTTAGTGGAGAGTTATACATGAATAGGGACCTGTGCAAGAATTGAATTCATTGAGCAACTTTGAAGCTGGTGGAGTCACAGTGCAGAAAGGGAGAGACAGGTTGGGGTTGACAGACTTCCTACTTCAAGAGTACTTGAGAATAGCAATGTGAGATTAGGTAATCAATTTTAGATGTTCCAAAAATGTCCTGATTGGCCATTTCTTGGGGCCCACAGACAAGGACAATCAAGAATCTGGATAAAGGACTTATATTACCATGAAACAAAATTGCTATAGTTACAGTAGGTCAATCAACACATATATAGGTAAAATTTGGCCATTCCTAATGGCACTGTTATTTTTCATGTTTTATATCTACACCTAGAGATACAGGTTTGAGAAATTTTTCATGTGCTGTAATACAAATCCTTGGACTATGGAGCACATGGCCATTATCCCCATTTTTACATTTCAAAATATAGTTTTGAGATTTTTATCTGTATCATATCCACATCCTCTTTCTTGTCCCCAAGCCATGCCATGACGACTCATTGTTTTCTAATTCATGGCCTGTTTTTCTTTAACAACAGTTATGTAGTAACAACAGTTACTGTGTGGATGTGACTTTTTTGGATACACAATTTTCCAGCTATGATGAGGCGATGGGTTGGCTGCACTGCATATTGAGTATATAATTAAATGATCTCACAAGGGAACCTGTGATTTGGATGAATAAGTGGATAAGTTCTAAGAGAGTACAAGAATGTCTACAAAAAATAGAATCTTTCTAGACTAGGACCCTGTCCCCTGGGTTGGAAGGACAAAACTGGAAGGACTGTGCTTTCTGTGTCCTTTGATCTTTGATCATCCAGTAGGAGAGTGTGAGGCATTTACCCAGTAACCCCACAGCTCCCCAGAGTTTTCGTGAGTGTGAGCTGCAGGAAATATTAGATAGAAGGATTTATAGTGTGGAGATAAACAGATAGAAAATAAAGGATAGCCTCGAGAGGGCCTGGAACCTATATCAATGGTCTCTGACTGTCTCTGCCCCAGGGTATTTATAGAGATGCCAAGGGGATGGAGCAAAAGACCTCCCCCCAGCAAAACCAAGTGCAGACCATTTCAGACACCTGCACTCAGGCCCGTGGCCCTAATCATCCTCTATGGGGACCTGCTGGGTAAAGTCATGAGGAACCCAAAAACGGGCTCCAACAGGAGACCTGCTGATATTCTCAAACCATTAACACTTTGAAAACTTAGCAAAACATCCAAAAGCAATTTCTTTTTCTTAATTTTTTTTTATTTAGTGTTCTGCCTGCATCTCTGTAGGCCAGAAGAGGGCACCAGATTTCATTACAGATGGTTGTAAATCATCATGTGGCTGCTGGGAAGCAAATTCAGGACCTCTGGAAGAACAGTCAGTGCTTTTAACCTCTGAGCCCTCTCTCCAGGCCCAAATGTAGTTTCTTAGAACTTTTTAAACTTTAAAAGTAGTCTCTAAATGTACCCAATTTACATTTTTTGGATGTGAGCCTCGGCTTTAATGGCTGAGCCATCACTCCAGTCCCCAATTTGCATTTATACTAACAAAACATGACATTAATCCACTCAAAGAAAATATTTTTTTAAATTAAATAAACTAAGGAATATTAATTCTCACATTTCTTCATAATTTCTTAAGCAAAGTCACAAGCCTAGTTAGAAAACCCAAACTTTTCCATTTAAATAGTTCCAGTTGCAACACAAAACCAGTTCCAAAAGTAATTCCATTTTTACATAAACAGTTCCATAACACAATTCTTGAATCACCAGTTAATAAGGCATATATGCATACACAAAATTGTATCTTGACTCTAGGTAGAAACAATAAATTTCTTCATGTAAACAATTCCATATTTAACCCAAATTCCAGAAAACAGTTCCCAGGTTATTACTAGAAGCAAATTTAAAATTATCCCATTGCAATGAAATTACTATTGTTCATTTCATTTCTTAAGTCCCAAATATCAAATGATACATTCTGGTACTAGCCTTCCAAATATAAAGAAACGCTTAACCAAAAATTTTGTAGTTTTATCTCTTTTTTAAGTTCAAAAAATTCTGGTATCAGGCTTTCACTTCCAAATACGAAGAGACATTTTACAAGCAACACTCAGCAGTTATCAATTTTAGTTCAAACAAGCACCTCTGCAACTTGTGATCTCACAGGGAGGATCATGTCTCTTCTCTTTCTTCAGAGTCTTTCTCCCTGACAGTTCCCAGTTTGGTCTCAATTTACCCCTTCTACCCCAGAAACATTTCCCAATGCTGCAGTGACAGCTTTTTTGCTTCTGAAGGTAGGACCTTTAGTCCATTTCTGTATTGGGGTCTGAGGTTTGTGTTTATAAATAAAGCTTAGCAAGGGAGTTTTTTGCCATATCTAAGCTAACATTAGGACTGGTGGTTTTCCTCAGGCCTTCACCTGGCCCAGTCCCCCAGGGGGTTGCATGTGCTTGTCTGGGTGCTCAAGGACAGAGCTTATGCCAGAGGCAATCATCCCTTAGGGTTACACTCCATCTCACCTGGAGTCAGTTGAAACAAAGCTTTTAAGCACAGCACTGAGGAGGCCGAATCTTCTGTGGATTTCGGAGGTTGAGGCCAGCCTGGTCTACAGAATGAGTTCCAGGGCTATACAAATAAATCCAGTCTCAGGGACACACACACACACACACAAAAAGAATCAAACAAAGTATAAGATCCCCCTTTAATCTTGACATTACCTTCTGGTGGTAGCCTACATACATAAAGAACACAGAAGGAGTAAGCTCTCCCTTTCCCTGGTTACCCTAGCTCTGGCTACCAAGTACATTTTTTTTTTGAGACAGGATTTCTCTGTATAGTTTGTGACTTTCCTCGAAGTTCCTCTGTATCCCAGGCTGGCCTTGAAATCACAGAGATCTTCCTGACTATGCCTCCCAAGTGCTGGGATTGAAGGCGTTTGCCACTGCCAAGCTCCAAGTTCATTCTTTTACCAGCACCAGAGCCTCCTTCCTTAGAATTGTGCTGTATACTAAAGAGCAGTTGAGATACACAGCCTCATGCTCTGAACAACTACTGACTTTTTCAAATATCCAATGGTAGCAGTCATAGATGGACTGCCTGAAACACAGTTTGTCAGACATTCTAATAAATCCATTTTCTTCATACATAGATTCATTCTACCAGTACTTTTCAGTTAGAGAACCTTTAATAATGCAGTTTTTTTTTTCCTTCACCTGCACACTGAGGAAGATGTGCTGGCTAACAATAGTGTTCATAAACACATTTTTCATACTTCAGTTATCTAAATATTAAACTATCCATGAAGACTACTCTGTATTATTATTTATTTGCCAACAATATGCTCTGCACTTCTGGAATAAAATTCCTAAAGCAATGGCACTATTTTCTTGGTTGTGATCAAGTTCCTGAATTTGTTGGCTGGTAGTCTGAAGTCCCTATGACAATAAGGTACAAAGTACCTTCAGTTCACCTGATGTCAGCAGTAAATCACATAATAACATTCTCCTTGTGTGTCTTTAAATCTCTCTTTAGTTGTTAATATTCCCGAGATCCCTTTTACCTGTATGACAAGGAATCACTCTGCCCCATATAGTTTAGTGTTTTGTACAAGCTAGCTACCCACATTGTGTCCTGGGGAAAGAAGGGGAAGTACCCATGGAGAGCAGGAAGAAAGCAGGGTCACCTATTGGAGCCAAGGGCAAGTGCTGTTAATAAAGGAATCTCTACTCATTTAGAAAAAGACTTTGGGGTGGAAGGGAGGGTCAGGAATGATTGTGCTGTGTCTTTAAGCACACTGTAACCCTGTGGGAGGTGCTCTTGTCACTCAGGTCTCACTATCCAATCAGGCACTCCAGGTGACCTGCCAGTCAGAAATTGGGCGGGGTCCTTCAGGCCACTGGCTTCAGATTTGGCTTTGAAGAAGAGCTGTTTCCAGCAGTTTTGTGTGGTGTACTGTGAGTCCTTCTGGTGAGTCCTTCTGCAGGGAGCTGAGTTGAATTAAATCCATTGTTTTTAAGGTATATAAATGACCAATGATTGATAGTTCCTGTTATTTTTTGGTGGTAGTGTGTGTGTATTTCTCTTCTTTGGGGGTTTACTCCTGTGGGGTTACTGTTTTTGCCTGTGTTTTGGAGGGTGTATCTGACTTCCTTAGTTTGGAATTTTCCTTCTAGTGCTTTCTGTAGGGCTGGATTTGTGGATGAGTATTGTTTAAATCTGCCTTTGTCTTGGAATGTCTTTTTCACTCCATCTATGATGATTGAAAATTTTGCTATGTGTATTAGTCTAGGCTGGAATCCATGGTCTCTTAGTGTCGGCATTATATCTGTCCAGGTCCTTTTGGCTTTCAAAGTCTCCATTGAGAAATCAGGAGTTATTCTGATGGGTTTGCCTTTATAAGTCACTTGGCCTTTTCCCTTTGCTGCTCTCAATATTCTTTTTTTTTTAAATTTTGTACATTTAGATGTTTAATTATTATGTGGCAACAGGGATTTTTTGGGGGCCTAGTCTTGTGTTCTATAGGCTTTTTGTATCTACATAGACATATCCTTCTTTATGTTTTAAAAGTTTTTTTCTATGATCTTGTTGAATATATTATCTGTGCCTTTGAGTTGGTATTGTTCTCTTTCCTCTATACCTATTATTTGTATGTTTGTTTTTTTCATGGTGGCCCAAATTTTTTGGACATTTTTTGATATAATTTTTTTGGCATAGGTATTTTCTTTGACTGAAGAATCCATTTCCTCTATTGTATCCTCTACACCAGAGATCTTCTTTTCTATCTCTTGTGTTCCTTTGTTTCATTTTGCATCTGTTTTTCCTGCTCATTTACTCAGATTTTCTATTTCCAGCATTCCCTCTGTTTATGTCTTCTTCATTTTTTCTAGTTCCCTTTTCAGGCCTTGGACTGTTTCCCTCATCTATTTCATTGCTTCTTCATGATTTTCTTTCAGGAATTTATTGCTTTCTTCTGCTTTATTTGTCTTTTCCTCTAGTTTTATTTTAAAGTGTTCTTCCCATTTTATGTTCTTTATTGATTTCCTTGCCCTTTAATTTGTCTTTTGCTCAATTTCATCTTTGATTTCTTCTTTAAAAGCCTCTAGCATCTGCATGATGTTATCCTTAAGGTTGCTTTCTTCTGCTTCTTCCATTTTGTTATGTTCAAGGCTTGCTGTTGGAGGAGGGCTAGGTTCTGTTGATGCTGTATTGCTCATTATTTTGTTGTATGTACTTCTACCTTGACATCTGCCCATCTCCTTGTGGATTCATTCTTGGTCTGATCCGCAATCTTGGTCCTGTCATAACTGACAGATTAAGTGTTTCAGTTACCCTCACTTTTTCCAATGAGAGGTGGCAGATTCTGCTTCTCAGAAAGCGAATGTTGGTCTGATCAGGGCTCTCAGATTCCCTATCTCCTGAATTTACTCTTTGTCCAATATTGACACTTTGTACAATGAGAGCTCTCTCTTTCTCTGGGCAGGGTGGTGCCATATTTTGTAGACCTTTGAAGTGTTTGAAGATTACTAGTCTACCTGAAATATATCTATGTATACCTAGAAAATGTCACATGACTATAAGTTTAAGTATCATAGAAGACTAATTGATCTGTATTTCTTAATTATCCATTACACTCTAAATGAGTTGTCTAAACATAAAACCTCAAATGAGAGTAGAAATATATTTTATACAGAATAACAAAATTAACTTTAAGTTAGTATCAATAGACTAAAATCTATACCAATGTAAGACATTTTAAACAAGTTGTTGTGTTTTCAAAGTAAGTTCATTAATCTACCCTTTTATCTTATTACATCTATATTATATGTCCTTTTTTTTAGAAAGAGATCACATTTATAATCAACCTGATTTAAATAAAACTATTGTTTTTTTTCTGTCCCACATCAGAGTGCTCTTTTGAATAGGTACTCAAGAATCAGTTAACCCCCTTTTTTTGGGCAATATTTCTGTCTGGGTTTAGAGAAAGACTCAGCCAATTCCATCTCCAAAGCAAGGTTGATAATTTTGGGAAATTGGGCGTAGTTTCTCTTACTGTTTACTGCTGGAGGGGGCGATGTATCTTATGGGGACACAAATGTAATCATCTTTCCATTTGTAACTGTTTAAATGCACAGCCATTTTAGTAAGATTTATGAATGTACAACTTAAACTGGAGCAATTTAGATTTTTAGAAGTTGAATACAGAACTAGCGTGAATGACTAACTCTTTTTAGGAACTTCAGTAAAACAATCTCTGAGTTCATCTTATCTTTTTGTTTGTTTGATACAAGTTTAAAGTGCAGATGGGTTCTTATTATTTACTTTTTTGTTGTCCTATAACTGATTATATAGACTAGGCTAATTTTCAACTGAGAAGCACATATATATGCTTCTACCTTCTAAGTTCTGGGATTAAAGACATGAGCCATTACACTCAGCTTACAAATTTTTATTGTATTTAGTAATGGTTCATGCAATTTCTTTGATATGTGCTCAGTACTGTTGAAGTCTTTTCTTGTCTCTCTAACTCTATTAATAGGAATTTCTCTTGCAAGATGATGTCCAATTCCAAGCATTCATAAATAATTGTTGTAAACCTCCTATTGAGTTTGTTTGTGAAGTAACTTGATGATTTAATTGTAATGTTTGAGTCATAAAATACGTGTGGCATTCACCAGAAATGTGTGGCTATATTGTCAAAGAAGCACACATTTACAATGTTATATCATGCTTTTTGTTTTATACATCTGGATGCACATTTATGTATGGCATATTTTAGAATGCAGTGACCTATAATGATGTGCATGTCAACATCACTCAGGAAGAGTGGGCATTGATGGATCCTTCACAGAAGAATCTCTACAAAGATGTGATGCTGGAGACCTATATGAACCTCATTGCTATAGGTAATACTGTAAATTTTCCTTCATATTTTAAAGAAGGGGATGCCTATTGATTGATTATTGATGCTCTTATACAATTCTGATTGAGAATGTGAAAGAATGAGCTGAATAAATCAGATTTCATTCTGAGAATATCTGAAGATATTAATGTAAAATTTTCAGTTTCTTGTAATAATTCATATATGATTCTTGTCCTATATCTTAGGCTACAATTGGGAAGATCTTAAAGTTGAAGAACATTGTCAAAGTTCTCAAAAACATGCAAGGTAATTTTCTTGTGAAAGCTGATAGAAATGGGCTTCTGGATATATATAATTTATCTGGAAGTTTTAATTAGATGAAGCAGTGTAAATAATCACAGCTTAAAATACATTGTTGATCAATAAATGCTCATAAACACATGTCCCTCAATGGCAGAAAAGTGAATTGTGTTTGCAAGTGATTCTTTTAAGAAGGAACACAAAAATCAATGGCTTAACAGAAATCAACATTTGAATAATAGCTTTATCAAAGCTATGGTTTACAACTGACAATCCATTTAGTTTCATAGCATTTATATAATAAAATTATACTCATTAAATATGTGATAAGAATATATGTACAACCTTGAAATAAGCAAATAGTCTATAATATAGTTAATTATATAGTTGTTCTGTCTTGCTAATTTTAGTTAGATGGGTAGTTAGATTCAAGAGTTAAGGGGGGGGGTTGTAGAGAAACATTATTCCCTATACCACAAGTTGATGAGGAACAGAACGTCCAACTGTAAATGAAATGTGAAAATGTTATTGTTTTTAATCTTTCTTTATATGTTATATCGTATGTCACTCATGATACCAGCTCTATGAACATAAGAATATGGAAAGAAGCAATGTACATCTTTCAATCTCAGAACAATTAGAAGATATATCATAGTTCAATGTTGAATATAACTTGTTGAATGTGATTCAAGTTTACAAACAACAAGGTTTCCAACTTCATTCAGAACAGTTCAACAAGCACACCACAATAATGCCCTATGAGTACTAAAACTGTTTAAATACTTCTGTTTGTCCTGGTTAATGATGAACATGTACCAGAACTTACAGTATAGGGAACTTTATCAATGGAATAAATCAGGTATATGTCCAAATTCTCCAAATTCTCTTTAAATATGTGAAAAACCTTAAAGAAAAAATGATGCCATGAATATGCGCCAGTAATAAAGGCTCTTATCATCACAGGCATGTTCAAATATGCAAAGCCATCCTTAATGCAGGGGATGAACATGAGTGTAAATAACATGTTAAAACTTTAAGACCTCATTTCTCTTTATGTTTAGACCAAATTGTAAAATTAATTCTTGCAGATATAAAGACTCAGCAATGCAATGAATGTGATAAAGTTTTTAAATGTTTCAATTGTTCTTGCAGGCATAAAAGAAATCATACTACAGAGAAAGCACGTGAATATACTGAGTGTGGTAAAGTCTTTGTATGTCACAGTCATCCTCAAAGGCATGAACAAACACATACTGGAGAGAAATCCTATGAATATAATCATTGTGGTAAAACCTTTGCACAACACAGGTC
>NW_023412977.1:0-3446 GCF_903995425.1 Onychomys torridus
TGCCACACCTGAAGTGTAGAAATAAGAGAAAAATTAGTAGGAGTGATATGGGTTTCTAGAGTATGAACTCAGGACAGTAGGATTAGCAGCAAACACTTTTACTGACAGAATCTACTCTCTGAAATTCATTTGTTGTTTGTAGAATGCGTTATGACACTAACTCATTCAACATGCAAGAAAAAGACAAAAAGAGATATCAATATATCATTTTTATCCACAAATTTTAAATTAAAAATTGTCCCCTAAAACTAAACGTCACACATATCACACCATCGTGGCTGGTGGTAGCAGAGAGTTAGTAGCATTCAAATCACATATTGCTGAAAGATGATCCACATCACCATCTTTACTACCAGTTTCTAAATTATTTGTAACATTTAATAAGACAAACATGAAAGTGGAGTGCAATGTCAGAACTTCTAGAATCTAGAAGTTTTCCAAATGCCGTCCTGCTACATACCACATGTGTGCCTGTGTGTGCAACTTGACAGTGATATTTCAAGCATCATATCCTCCTGTAGAGTATTCCATACTCAGGAGGCCAGAGGACAAGGACTATAGCCCAAGTCACCAACCAACGAACAGAATACAGTCTGACTCATGGTCCATCCAAGTCCCTGCAGAAATGACAGCTCAGCAGACCTGTTCTGAACATGCTACACTCACCATAGCATGGATTATGGTCTGTCTTACAACTTGCTATAGCAAAAACACAGAGAGAATTCCAGTAAAGATCCTGCATGGTGCATAGTCCCAGCATTTCACAATAATGTCAACAAGCATATTTCAAAGCATCGTCCTGCTCCCAATACTCTGAGAGATGTAGCCAGCAGAGTAATGTATTCAGAGGCAGCCAAATAGCCCCAAGAATTACAAAAACTATGAAGAGCCATGCAGGAAAACAATACTACATTACAGCATGCAGGATGAGCAGGACCGGCTGGACAATGCAGGATGGAGCAAGAATAGATGAACTCTGCCTCTGACCATTTGATTCCACCAAGCAAGGTAAGGACTTAACACACTGACTCCCATGACTCAATTGAGCACTCCTTTGAGTCTGGGGATGGCAGCCCTTCACTCACCAAATGTGGTTTCCCAGCTTGGCCATGCTCTCTGTTCAGCTCCCTGCAGCAAAACTCCCACTACACAGCAAACAAAACTACTGAAGACAGATTCTCTTCAAAGGCAATCCTGAAGCTGGTAGCCAGAAGGACCCTACACAACTTCTGATTGGCAGGTAGCCTGGAGAACCTGATTGGCTAGTGAGGCCTGACTGACTAGAGCATCCCCCAATATAGTTACACTATGATTAAAGCACAGCACAAAGATTCCTGATCCTTCCTTGCACCCTAGACCCAGCCATTTTCTGAACCAGTAGAGATTTAAATTTCAATAGCACCAGACCCTGGCTTTAGTAGCAGACAATGAGATCTTCCTGCTCTCCATAGGCACTTCCTCTTCATTCTCCTGGACACAATGTGTCTAGCTAGCTTATACAGCCCACTTTACTGTGTAGGGTGGAGTAAATCCCTGTCATGGAGGGGAAGGGTACCCAGAATATTTACAACTAAAGAGAGATTTAAGAAAACAAAGGGGTTGTTCCTTACTTCGCTTCAACTGAGGTCAGGTGAATTGAATGGACTTTTTACCTGCTTGTCCCAGGGACTTCAGGCAACCTGGAAAGAAAAGCAGGAACTATATCCCAAACAAGATAATAGGCCTTTCTCCCATTAGAAAAACTGGATTGTGGCTCCATTACTTAAGGAGTTTTCAGGAATGAAAGTCAGTGCAAATTGTTTGGCAAATGAAATAATAATAATGTATAGTCTTCATGGAAATTTAATACTTACAGAATAATAAAGCTATGAAGAACACCTTTATAAACACCATTGTTAGCCAGCACATCTTTCTCAGTGGGCAGGTGAAATAAAACCCACAAGTGTATTATTAAAGGTACCTACTTGAACAGAACTGGTAGAATGTATCTCTCCATGTATATAGGAGTTGGATTTTCTAGAATAGCTCACAAACAGTGATAGAGCAAGTCCAACAATGGCTGTCTACCAATGGAATTTTGAAGAGTTTAGTAGTTATTCAGGCTAGATATCTCAGTGGTGTGCAGTATAGAACAAAATACCATAGAAGTAGGCTTTAATTCTGGTACAGGAAGGAACTTCTGTTGTACCCTTTTTGTGGAACCCCCAGAGACCCCCAGTTTCCTATGCAAGCACATTAAGATCCTTTCATTAAGGTTTAACCTGGGGCACTGCATGGCAGACAAAAGGAAATATAGTGGCAACTAAAAACCCAGGTGTAGAGAGGTTTTATAGGAAAAAACCACAAGCAAGAAATTAGCAACTTGGGATTGGGTAGGAGGGATATGGGGCAAAGTGATTTTTTTACTTTTGTTACAGACTTTGGGTGCAAGAGAAATGTCTGTTAACATAGAGAGACAAATAAACAGATCAAGAGTACAGATTACACATGAGTGAAATTATATGAACAATTACTAACTACAGAAAAGAAAAATAGGATGGGTAGACTGGGTGTAATTTTCATACCTTTTTAACTCAAGCACTCACTCAGAAGGGAGAGGCAGGTATACTGGCCAGTGAGTTGAATCAAAATCTAGTCTTTGAAATCAGGTCCAGAGCAGCCAGAACTACACTTTAAGAACCATGTCTTCAATGCAAAAATCAACAACAACCACAAAAAAAGATAGAACACACTCAGAATATTTTACTGAAGTTTCTACAAAGAGTTATGCATTTATTACAGTTCTGTTTTCTTCTTTGAGAACACGAAGTGCCCCAATTCAAACTGTAACATAAATAAGATTTTGCTAAAAGGCACTGCACACTGTAAGGGTTATAAATGGATAGATGAAAACATTAGCAATATAAATGTTGATCAAATATAATCAACACAGGGCAGGAGAGATGTTATAGCAGCAAGTACTCTTGCTTGTTTTGCATGGAGGTGTGCTCAATTGCCCTTGCTTAATTGCTGGACCACACTATTCCTTATTCCAACATCTGGGTTTGTAAGACCATCATTTGATCACTGTGAGGACCAGGTATCCATGTGATGTATATCAATGCACAGAGGTAAATATATTCATATTCACTTAAAAATTCAAACAAAACACAACACAAAAAGGTCATGCACCTGCTATCCAATGACTCAGAAGGCTCAGCAGTATGAGTGTCTTGAATATATATGCCATCCTGAGAAAAAGAATGACACCCTCTGCCTAAGTCTAAAGTAAAATATATGGCTGAAAATCTGTAAAACAACATGTGTTTGACTGTACAAAAACCTACATCTCAAGCCCATCACCCAATAGTATTAAACAAAAAAACTAGGAATGTTGGCCCTCCTATCATCCAGGATGTAGGGACCAGAATCAAAGGATCTCTGAGTTTGGGGCTAGCCTAGCATAC
>NW_023412978.1:0-2505 GCF_903995425.1 Onychomys torridus
CAAAACCAATAAGAGGTCCAGCCTGTATTGTTTGCTGCCAGGGTCTGTGGGAAGAGTCTACCAACCAGCTGAGGATTGTAATCTGAGGGATATTCAATGAAGCTAAGCACACTGAGTTCTTTAGTGCACTCATTTTATACTTCTATGGCGATTGTATCTGTACCATTTCTTGTCTGCTCTCTTACTTAGCCCTTCTAGGTCCCTCTTCTTCTCGGTCCCCCCTGCTGTACTCTCATCATTCTATCTAGTTCTTTCCATCTCCATCCTCATCTTTGTTCTCCTCCATCAGTTCTCCCAGTCCTCTCAGAGAACCAGTATATATACCCACACAGTAATTCTTTGGTAAAGCAATGTGAGGCTTGACGTTTCCAGGGTTCTCAGAGAGAGGTGATAAGGACCCACACATAAAGTGATTTATTGTCAGCTTCCAATTACAACTCAAAAGGGGAATAACTAAAGGGGAGTTCTCTGGTAGAGTCAACTAAAGGTTTAGATCAATTAGGAAATTTGTGTGCTCAAACTATAATCTAGAAATGGCTAGGTAGAATGTTAGGCAATTAAAAGTCACAAGAAGTCACAAGAAAGTAAACTGCCTTTGTTGCCAGTTTTCCCACTCTTCCCAGCTTCAGCTGCTTTCTGATAGGGAGGGGGACATATGTTAGGTGGCTAAGCAACCTATGTCAGAGCGTGTAGTATTTGGTTAGTGAAACACTTTCACTCACAGTAATTGCTGAGGAGAAAAATCTAGGAATATCACCTGGCTGAGGAGGAATTAAAAACTTAACTGGCACAAGAAAGAAGCTTGGCACCTATTGCCTGCCTGGCCTGGAGGCAATCTCCTTCAGCCAGTGGGAAGCTCCTGCCTTAACTCAGTATCTAGAAAACGGCTAAACCATCACCCAGGAATGTGAGTAGTAAATGTCTGAAGTTAGGGTCTTCTGTAAATGATCCAGGGTGAAGAGAAGGGATTGAAGATTTAATTGTTTTTGGTTCTTTTCTCTATCTGTTAGTGAGATGAGCTAATGTTTGTCTATGAGCAGTTTTGTCCTTGGACAAAGGTATGTTTGTGGAATTACTTTTGTCCAGAGAATGGCCCTAGCCAGATATATGTTAATGATAAATAAACACAGCTGGGGACAGTTGTCCAATTACCCCAAATATATAGGGAAAGTTGTAGCCAAGATTGAGATGCAATTGTGAGGTTATATGTACACATATGATGGAGATGCATGGTAAATGAGATTCATAGCTGTTACTGCACAAGAAGTTTACAACAAGAGACAGCCAGTTCATTCAAAAGACAGTAATTCCATGAAACCTTGCATGATGATTTCCTCTAACAGAACCCTTAGTTTTGATAGGTTGACCTTCTGACCACTAGTTGTCACTGCTGTATATGGTCATGGACTTTCACTACCAGTGGCTCTCAATAATGCCCCACTTGTTTTCTTCCATTGTTTACCTGACTGAGTCATTGGTAATAACACTCCAACAGATTTGCTATTCCATTTAAGAAACTAGCCCATTTTTTTAAATTCTGCATTAATAAATATCCTGTGCATTGACAGATAAGGAAAGAATTGGAGCCAAAATATCACACAAATGACTGTTAGCCTAATTTTTATTGAGTCTGTTTTTGACTGAAATCTTATATTCTCAATCTCCACTTCTTCCATTACTCTTAACATTCCCATCTTCGTGGTCATACACGATGGGTCAATAATGTTCTGTGTGCAACTTTCTATGGTTTTTGCAAACTAAGGTCCTGATATCTTCCACATTCTTCCAAAAATAACATTCTCAGTGTAAGGAACATGTAGGACCTCGGGTGAACAACCCTGGTCAGGAGTGATAAGTAATAGAATGACATAAGTAAGCCACAAATGGAGTAGTGATAAGCTATAAGCTATGCATAGAAGTAGGGATAAGACTAGAAACCTAGCCAGAAAGGGATATAAAAGAAGAAGCCTCAGACCCAACCAAAAGAGCTTGTCAGACCCTCTCATAAGAGGTCTTTCCTCTGCCAGAGAGGTGAGATCCTGTCCTCAGTGCAGACATGGCTGACCAGAGTTAGGCTGACAAAAGATCCAGAGGAACAGATGTAGCAAGTCTTGAACTGTACACCCAGAAAGGTACTACCAATTCCATTTGGAAGATGGGATAAATATTGCTTGTAATCTTACTGTGTGAATAAATGAGTGTGATACCAAGTCTGAATCAAGAGTGAGTATTCCTCCCCTGGAACTGGGGTATGTGTGCACTACACTAAAGTTCTACCTAGCATCAAAATCACTGTAGAAGCTCCATTTTTTGTTCTAACTTGCTTTTGTCCTGCTATGATTAAAGCCTCTAACCAAAAACATCAGACAATGAATAAGTTTATTTGGCTGATTGTGTCAGGTCACACTCCTTCATTTTGGGAGCTTAGGTTAAAAACTCAAGCTAACAAATGAAGGCAAAACTCTTGGGCAAAGATTGCTTCCTGGTCTTCTCTCTTGCCTAGTC
>NW_023412979.1:0-25628 GCF_903995425.1 Onychomys torridus
CTTCACACTCATTGCAAACAAAGTATGGCTTTGACCATGTTACCTTTGGATTAGTCCTTTTTCTTTTTCACTCTCTCCTATAATTCCCCTCCTTTGTTATCCTAACAATCACTATCCCTACTATGAGACCACTTTACCAAGAGCCATCAGCACACTCTCCAGCTGGTCAAGAACAAAGACACATCATAAAATCACAACACCATACAATTCTCACAATCCAACACCTGTCAAGACATCTTGAAATGCATAATGAGCAACCACACATTAGAGCTCCTATACCCAGGCTATGATACAGTCCACAGGCTCTGCTCTTCATGAAGTAGAATATCCTGTGTCCCCATCTCACTCCCACCAAGGTATCAATTTCTGCTCCTCAGAAGCACTCAGAAAAATTAGTTTGTGCATTAGGACAACAAAGATGTCATCCTCCTGTCTTGGCGGAAAGCTGTGCTTGACACAGTGGTTTCAAGTCATTCAACAGAGAACTAGGCATAATGACTACCTGCTGTTCAAATCATTCTCAGTATAATGGTCCAGGACTCAATGCAGTTCATCCCTTTAACAGATCATCATCTGTAGCTGAATGGTCAGTTTCCTCAACTTGTTCATCTCCTGATCCTGTTTAGTGATGGGAGAGTTGAAATGATGCCTTCCAGTCGTTCTTGGAGGTAGATTTAAAAAGTGCATTTATATAGTTGAATGTCATATGGCCAGGAAAGGTAATGATAAGTGTAGGTAAAAGGACCAAGGAAAGAACTTGACCATGAAGTCCCTGAGACCAGGTCCAGGAAAGAACATTTTGTCCCTGACTTGATTCCAAGCCTATGACCAGGGCTAGAAAATAATCCTATCAATATCTGAGCTTGCCTCCAAATCAGTTACCAAATTCTCATCAAACTCAGGCCAAACTGAAAAGCTCCATACCCCCAAGAAACCCCATGTATAGACTGCCTTCTGCTCAGTTCCCTGTGGCTTTTCACCAAAGCATAGGAGACACCCTCTTGAGGTTTCCATCTCAATAAGTATCTTGTGTGAGTTATGTTGTGGGGCATGACTTTGTGGTATTTCTTGTTTCCTGATTGCCAAGATACCTTTCAGAGTAGAGTTGTATCACTGCATTGGGAAACCTTCCTCTACCAGAACAGAGCTTTTAAATTTGCACTGGGTAAACATTGCCTACTTGGGCAGAGTTATAACACTTCTGTTGGGAAAGACACTCATCCTAAATCTGTAATAAATACAACAAATCACAAGTAGAGGCCTGATAAAAAGGAAGTGCTTGAAACCTTAGTAGCCCTGAAAGACCAGGGCAGCTATCTTCAAGTTGTGGCACATAAGCCATATCTGGGTCCTACACCACAAGGGCTAGATATGTGCCCACTGCAGTCCCATGGGCCCTGAAGTGCGTACTTGTTTGGAGTACAACCTCAGCTCATATCTGATGTGATACAATAAATTCCCAGAGTGCATAGTGCTTAGCAGCACCAAGCCTTGACTGTCTGTGTCTAGTACCAAGAGGAACTGAATGGCTGGGACCTTTTGAATGCCCAGGGGAGTTAATCTACCTGTCAGTAGCATCAGATATCCATGGAACATAAAGAAATCCGCTGAGGGTAAAGGACAGCAACACCCTATCCTGACATCAAACCCTCATCTATCATCCTGTGTCTCTTGCTAAACCAATTCCACTCTAAATGAAATAAGGAGCTCCCCCAGCACAGTAGCTGCAGATTTGATCATTCCTGGATCTCTGCCAAACTAACCCTCAGAAATCCTTCTCTGTGTCTGCTATTTAGGAACCTAGAGAAGCAGCATAAACCCATTGTTTTCCAGAGGCTCCCAGCTGTTGAGCACCACTACTGGAAGGCCTAGCTCAAGGCCTGTCTCCTTAAGGATGCTTACTATTTTCTGCAGAAGATTCATTGTACCTTCCCCTGGAACATTTATTTCTTGATTTTTTTTAACCTGAGACAGATGGCCAGCTTCCCTCTGCCTCTCTCTCTTCTCTAGGCTGTCCATTCTCTCTCCCAAGTAGCTTTCTCAGTTTCACCACCATGTCTTTGTGAATCCCAGAGGCATAGTATAAAGGCCCCAAATGGCAGTTGGTGTTGCATCAACAGTGGGGGCATCAAAGAGCATGCTTGGGGCTCTCCAGGGTACAATAGAATGTTCAGGGAAGGTACTTTTAGGGTCACTGCCAACAGCACTCACCTCTGTGCTCCTGAGCACTTCTCCAATTAACTAATAGTTGCCCTTTCCAGGAGAATTCCCATGGACACAGGGGATGCCATTCAGCACCTCCACATTACAAAACCAGAGATTTCTCTCTGCCTCATAACAACATTTTCATTACTTATCTGTAGGGAGTTCAAGACTCACTTTTCAAAAACCACCCAGGGAATGGCTGTTCCCTTCCTAAGATCTCTAATCAATTAGATTCGAAATAAAAGTTCTAGGCAATGAGGTTAGGAAGTGTGCTTGTTTGACCCCAGAACAAATGAGTGACATGAAGTGCACTGTGTCCTTTTAGATGTTTTATTATATGTACAGGTCATACTAGCCAAGGTTAGCTCTCTCAAAAATATGCAATTCTAGAAGCCAAGGAACAGTGCCTGCCTTGCACACTACTTCATCTCAGTCAAACATGACACACAAAAGTATGTTCAGGAAGTGACTGGCAGATGAGACTCTGCCCTAGCAGTATCTGAATGGCCAGGGTAGTCTCCCCCCATTGCGGCTATCAATACTCCAACCCCTTTATAGGTAGGGAATGTCTCAGAAGTCAGCTGGTTTCTTCTGCCTCTGCACAAGACAATCTCTTTGGGCTTATTCACAATTTCACTGAATGCATTTTTTTTTGTCAGAGCCAGAGGAAAACTGGTACTATACACAGAAACACAGGTGGTGTGAAGGGTGCCCAAGTCACTTCCTGGATGCTTCTGACCTTCATATTTTCATGCAGGACAAAACATGGTCACCAGATTCACCAAAACTTCCTCACCCTGTGCTGTTAAGAAAGGGACAGTCTCTGTCCTAATACACTGACTCCTAAAGCTGTCAGGCTACACTGGAGATCTGAGTGCCACCCATGTAGCTGGGAACTCAGACACCTTAGGACTCACTGACAGACAGCAATGCTATGTGACACCTGCCATGCTAGTGGTTGTGATGCAAACTATGAGAACCTCAGGCTTTGACAAGGCAGTTTTCTCTCCCTGTTTTTAGAGCAACATTCCTAAAGGAATGGAGTGGGGATGAAGAGCAGTGATGGTGCTAAAATAGTTCCCCTGATTCCTTCCTCACTCAGAAGGAAAGCAGAAGACCTCCAGAAGAGCAGTGACATCCTTGTGAACTCCTGGCTTTCTGCTAAACTAAACATCAGAAATCCTTGGCACTGGGTCTGCCCTTTGGGAACCCAAAGATGGATAGTCCCATTGCTTCCCAGAGCAGCTGCTGAGCCCTCCTCCTGGGAGGTCCATGTCAAGTGCAACTCCTCCAGAAAGCTCCCAACGCCCTGTTGAGGAATCCAGTGCCTTCCCCTGAACACTTATTTTTTGCTGTTTTACACTGAGACCAAAGCTCACCTTCCTTTAGTGTCTCTCTGGTATCTCTGTGCTCGCCATTCCATCTCTCTTGTAGCCTGCTCAGTCTTTTCAATATGTCTTTGGTTAAAACACATAGACACTGGACAAATGTCCCAAGGGTCATTGGTATCTCCACAACACTGGTACTTTCAGAGAAGATGCCAGAGCTCTCCAAGATACAAGAGACTGTCTAGGGAAGTAATTGCTAATGTCATGCCTTACAGTCCTCACCTCCCTGCTAACTATCTCACACCTAATGGACCTGCAGCCAAGGTGTCATTTCCAGGAGCCTCTCCATGATCATATTGGAAGGATAAGAGACAAATTGTCACCAGCTAGACACAGATAGAGCACTGGGACCAACCAGATCCTGCCCACCCCTCAGTGAGCTGAAATGAGATGGAGTGCAGGAAGGGTGCAGGGGCTGCTAGGGACTGATGCTCACCTGTGCAGTCTGAGGACTCCTGAGGACCGTGATGCCTTTCAGGTAGAGCATGGGCATCAGGGAGGGTGTGTTTTCTCCAACACAGCATTTAGGTACTAGAAGTGGTCCTAATGACCCCAGCTATAATCTTTTTTATTTTCCCAATCCCCTGGCACCTCCACAAAAATAATCTGTCAATAAATAAGAAACTATTTCTCTGGTTTTATAAAGCAGCCAGAGGGAGGTTTGGTGGCAGGTGTGGGCTTGCCTTAGTGCCAATAATTATGCTGGACACAGATCTGCCACTGGTGTGCAAGATAGCAGCTGCGCTCCTCTTTCCTACAGACTCAAGCACAGAAATATGGCTAGAATATTCTGTTAATGGTCTAAGTCCCTGTACTCTTAAACTGAAGAGACAGCACGACCAAGGCAACTCTTATAAAAGAAAGATTTAATTGTACGCTTGTTTACAGATTCAGAGATTTATTCCATTACAGTCATGATGGCACCAATGCTACTGCAGCAGTAACTGATAATTACGTCCTGATCTGCCAAGAGAGAACTGGACCACACCTGGCTCTGAAACCTCAAAGCCCATCCCCTAGTGACACACTTCCTCCAACAAGGCCACACATCCTAATCCTTCTCTAATGATGCCACTCCCTGAAGACTAAGCATTCAGATATGTGAGCCTAAGGGGACCATTCTTATTTAAACCACCACAATGCCCCTGTTCAGAATGCAAGACAGATCTCATCCTCAGCATAAGTCACTATGCATCTGTGGATGGATGTCTTATCTATGAAATAGAATGATAATCCTGAAGACAAATCTTGTCAGAGAAAGATTCCTTGGATGTTTTGGAAGCAACTTGATACTTCCACACTCCCTGGTAGCCTCTAACCTCAGTTCAGCTGCCATATAACATACTTTCTCTTACTCTGAGCATTCCAGAGGTCTAATTACTTTCCTTTTTATTTCTTTTTTTTTAAGATTTATTTACTTGTAATGTATACAGTTTTGTATCTTCATGCAGGTCTGCAAGCTAGAAGATGGCACCAGATCTCATTATAGATGGTTGTGAACCACCATGTGGTTGATGGAATTGAATTCAGGACCTCTGGAAGAACAGCCAGCTCACCTAACCACTGAGGCATCTCTCTAGCTCCTCCTTTTTATTTCTGCAAGGAACCTGGGCTCCAGGCAGGTAATGTGCTTGCTAGTTAATGTTGTGCAAGTGTTACAGCTCTGGAGGGAAAGGTATCCTGACTTGTCAGGAAGTCAGGCTATACCTGCAAGTGTTACAGCTCTGGAAGGAATGGTATCCTGACTTGTAGGGTATTCAGGCTATACCTACAGCTGTGAAGGGAGGAATTCTGGATACATACAGCTATGAGGAGAAAGGTATATTGACTTGTTGGAAAGTCAAGGTATAACTGCAGCTGGGATGGAGTGGAAGATGGTGTCCTGATAGGATATAGCAATGCTATTTCCCTCTGAGAGAGAGCCATAACAGATGAGCTCTGCTCTGCCCCTTCCCCCTCAAGAGAGCTTCCAGGCAGAGGTATCCTTTTCTTCCACTGCTCTGCTCTTCTATGGGAATGTCCCAGCAGAGATATCATTTCCTCTCATCTCTGGTCCAAGGTGTTACTTCTTCTGCTTTGCTCTGCAAAAGGGGAATGCTACCCGACTCCCACAGAAATGTATCAATCTGCTCAGGCTCTGGCAAAAAGTTGTTAATTCTGCCCCCTGCCAAGGAAGATTCCCAGCAGAAGTATCTGTTTCTTATTCTGCACAGGTCTGTTCCCAAGGGAGCTTCCCAGCAATTGAAAGATCTTCACCCAAAACTCTTATATTAACAAGATTTATTGGGAAAGGACAAATCCAAGAGAAGAGCTGCCTCTGCAAGTTTGGAGAAGGACAGCTGATAACTGAGCAGACATAGGAGCTTAGGGATGCTGTTTTTTTTTTTTAGGGAGAAGATTTTCTGCTCAGGGTTTAGTTGGTTTTCCTGCTCACTAATTCCTTGATTTAGTTGGTCAAGGGCAGAGTTGGCTCTGGTTTCAGAGCCAAAGTGTATTTCTTTCACTGATCCTTTTTAGACTTTTGCTCTAATTTCAGGGTCAGGGTGTATTTCTTTGTCTGGCTCTGGTTCCAGGTACAAAGTGTGTTTCTTTGGATGTGGTTTCAGGCTCAGCATGTCTTTCCTTGGTTCTGGTTTCAGGACTAAAGTGATTCTTTCACTGGCTTGGTTTCAGGGTCAGGATGTATTTCTTGCACTGGCTTTAGTCCAGGGTTGGTTTCTTTGGCTGCCCCTTTTGCCCTACAGATGAGTTTCTCCAGAGGTCTCTACACTACAGTCTTGGTCCTGGTACTCCTCCTTACTGATCAGAAAAAAAAAACAAGCTCATAATGTCTATGGGAAATTATGGCTGCTTCAGATTATCCCTATGTCATTTGATTTCTCTGGTTTCAAGGACTGTGAACGGAACCTGCTCTCTAAGCTTCCTTTATTCATACAGCCAACTTCTCTATCCCTGGAGTGATTTCTACTGACTACTGGCCAATCAGCATTTTATTTATCAACCAAATCAGAGCAACACACATTTACAGAGTACAGAGAGACATCTCCACCATATACTTAGGACTTTCATGTCCAGAGGCCCAGCAATCATCTCCAAGGCCTTGGCTCTGCTTGGTGACTGGGAGGGTTCTGCCTGCTGCAGGAAATCCAGGCTGATCTATCAAATAAGAGACTTCACCTCCCCTACAGCTACATGTTCTGGAAATAGAACCAGAGAGCACACAGTGCAAAGTCAGACCATGTTTCTACATACTGCTCCATCAGCTCTCTCTCCACAGTGAAGATGGGCTGTTTTTATTTATATTATTGTCTTAGGGAGTTCTCTTGTAGTCCAAGATTGCCTTAGACTCCTGATTGTTCTGTGACTACTTCTCTGCTGCTAGGATCAGTAGCATTTCACCACGCCACCATGCCCGGTAGCTCATCTTTATTGGATGTTCCCTTCAGTGTTACCCCTTTGTGCCTGATGACACTTCTAACTTCCCATAATTGTCAGCTGAATGAAACAATTAAGGGAAGAAAAAGACAGACTGTTAACAGCTAACAATAAAATAAATAGAATGCAGTCAGTGCTAAATGGTAGTGGAATGTGACAGAGACAGGAGGGAAGGAAGGGGGAAAGACTTTGTCTCCCCTCTACTGTCACAACATTGTCAATGTTTCCTCACTGAGGGTCTCTGTCCATTTAGAAAACATCAGAGATGTGTGTGTGTGTGTGTGTGTGTGTGTGTGTGTGTGTGCTCGCGCGCGATTGTCATGCATAGATCCAAGTCTTCATCCTTGCTCTATGTGAAAAAAAAACCTTCCAGAACATCCAAAACCTTTGTGGTTCCCTCCCTACCATTATTCTGGCAGCCTCATCTTCTTTCTTCCAACATTTGTTTAAAAACCACAAGGGAAACATGGTTTTCCTTCATCAGTTCTCCAAAAATGTCTATGTCACTAGACAAGACTAGGTTGAGAGTTGCCTGGTATGGAATTCTGTTCTCAAAACTTCAATACACTTATTCATCTGTATATTTATATATGTGTTTGCACACATGTGTCAGAGCATGGTTCAGGTTCAATGGACACATTGCAGCCATTAGTTCAATACTCATTAGTTCATCCCAGTATCATACTCAGGAGTGCTAATTCTGTGGATTCCTTGGCTCTGGGTTGTGTATAGACTGCTCACAGCTAAGACAAACCTGGATGACAACAGAAGGCAGTGATGGTGGCCTAGACCAAATTTGAATCATTCAGAACATGTCACCCTCATTAGGGGAGTCTATCAGTGCAAGTGACTCATAGGCAAGCCATAGAGACCATCTTGACATTCACCACAACGTATGGGCTCTTGGAGAGAATAAGAAAGAGACAATAAATGATAGTTAACCAGGCATCTATAGAAGATGTGTTGGGGAGGAACAAAGGTCTTAGCAAATCTTCAAATTCAAGATGACCACATTCTCTTAATCTGTTGTTGGTTGTTTTTTTTTTTTCATTTTAATCTGATATTGGCCTTATTTCTATGGTTCCTTATTGCCAAACTAAAATAAGAATAAGCCGAAAATCACTCAAATGGAACATGGAGTAATGTATTGATATGAGTGCATCAGATGGAGATATTCTAGTATGAATGAGAAATGGGAAGACAGTTGTCTAAGTTTCAGTGGATCATGACCTGCCACCCCCAACTACATACCTCTCAGGGAACTATTTCTGACAGTTTTTTTTTATTCTCTATATCAATAAGGTGGATCCCAGATATAAATGCATGTCTCCAGGCTTGTCTGTATACCTTTCCCTGCTTAGTCATATTCCAGCCCATCATCAAAGCCACAGATTTTAATAAACTACATACCCCTGTTTATGGTCTTTGTGTATATATATATATATATATATATATATATATATATATATCCTTCATTGGAAATATTCTTCCTCAAAATAAATGTTTGCCACAGTTAACAAAATGAAAGAATTGGAAATGGGAGAATTTTAAAAGCTTCTACAATAACTACAGTTTGCTGTTATTTCACTTCATAGTAAGTAACAGTGTTAATTTTCCATCCCCATCATCCATAACGTACTAATTTTGAACCTAATACATTGCACATGCCAGGGAAGTATTCTGTCTCTGAGTTATATTCCTGGTTTGTAACTCCATTCATCTGCTACAACTACTACAGGGCAGACATCAAGAGGAGCTTTAACTGTCAATTTAGCCCTCATAAAAATGGCCATGTGAGTAGCTGACAGAATGCTTTGAAGACTACACATGCTTATCTATTGGTGAAATTATTAAGGCCGCTCCACGTAGTTAAAAGGGAGGTTTATTTTGTGGGGTACTTACAAATGAGGGGGTAGGTTACAGGGTCTGGCAAGGGTATAACACAATCCGGCGTTGTTCTCTGGAGAACTCTGCTCGGTCTACCTCCAGCGTCCAGAGTCCAGGAACCAAGCGAGTGAGTTCTTCCCAATCCTTCCTCTCCCGCTTCCTCCTCTGCCCCGCTTTGTGGGCATGACCATTACCGAAGCCTCAGTGGGGGTTGGAACTTCCAGGCCAATGCTGGGATGGCTATCCACTACATCTCCCCCTTTTGTCTAAATAAGAAAGTTCTAACCTAATACAAGACTATATACAAAGAGATGGTTACCAAATATTGTCCAGGAGATTGATTATAAACACAATCTCTTTCTAAAGAAGAAAAGGGGATATGATATAGATATAATAGGATAAAAGGGCAGTTTAAGGAACTTACTTCTAAAGAGCAACAACTTGTTTAAAATGTTTTTCATTGGTATAGACTTTAGTCTATTGATACAAACTTAAAAGTTAATTTTGTTTTACTGTGTACATATTTCTACTCATGTTTAAGGTATTATGTTTGTATAGCTCATTTAAATTGTAATGGATAATTAAAAATAGATTAATAATTAGTCATCTATGATAATCATGCTCATAGCCATGTTAGTTAAGTCTTCTAGGTATACATAGAGATATTTCAGATAGATAGGTAATCTTCAAATACTTCAAAGACCTACAGAATATGGCATTTAAAATACTTTTAAAATATAGACTTTCTGGACAGTGAGACATGTCTGCTCCTGGCAGCACCAATTTAATTCAGAGAGGAGGATGGGCATTGAAGACACTTCATGTCTTATCTTCACCTTGGCAAAAATAGCCATTTGGGCAAGAAACTGTTCTTGCCTGGACTGCTCGATCAACTGGACATGCAGGACCTATAGAAAGGTGACCACTGAGCTTTGCTTGACAAAATGGTCCTTCAGGTTCCTGCTTCACAGAGGAAACTGCCAGACATTCTACAGGACACTGAGAGAAGTGACCTAGAGACTCTAGCCCTGTGGGCTGAAGACAGATGCCCCAACTTTACAAAGGAACATTAGGTGACTGTCCAGGCTGCCAGCTGTCTCTGTCTACTCTTGCAAGACTCCTGAAAAATGCTTACATCCTTCTCCCGGTTCTCAGGTAATATTATATCCTTCTGAGGTCTTTGATGTGGTTGAAGACTAGATAGTTATAATTTCCTCAGTTATGATAAAAGATAAGTTAGATATAAAAAAACCTTAGACTCACAAATATAAGATAGATATCTTCTTTAATATTGTAACTGTAATTCTTGCTTGATAATTGTTTTGTTATATGTAATTTTACTATGTAAAAGTTAAAACCTTCCTTAAAAAAAAAAAAAAAAAGAAAAGGGGAAGTGCTGTGGATATCGCTCTGTACAAATAAAATGCTGTTTGGCCTGTGGCCAGGCAGGAAGTATAGGCGGGACAAGAGAGAAGAGGATTCTGGGAAGTAGAAGGCTGGAGAGAGACACAGCCAGCCGCTGCCATGAAAAGGAACATGTAAAGACACCGGTAAGCCACAAGCCATGTGGCAAAGTATAGACTAACAGAAATGGGTTAATTTAAGATAGAAAAGGTAGATAACAAGCAGCCTGCCACGGCCATACAGTTTGTAAGCAATATAAGTTTTTGTGTGCTTTCTTGGTTGGGTCTGAGCGACTGTGGGACTGGCGGGTGAGAGAGATTTGTCCTGACTGTGGGCCAGGCAGGAAAAGTCCAACTACACTTATCTGAGACTGAAGAGGCACCCCAGTCCAATATCACACTCTATACAGTTTAGTCTGAGAAAGATTGATAGAAAACTGTTATCTATCTGCATAAATGCAAGGAGAAGATGCCATGTTAATCTTCCTGGTAGCATTTATCAAAAGAACCAAAGCTATGCTGAGGATTCACATGGAAGTAAGGCATGACTGAACATAGGCTTCTTCCCAATAATGGAAAGATGGACAGGGAAACACATGCCACAGTTCAGTGATTGGTGGTGTAGGATGAATGAAGTCTCAGCTGGTTCCAGTGTGTCTACAGGTATTGTATCAGAATTAGTTGATAATGAGAAAGTATCCAATGAAAGGGATGAACTTAAATGAACCACATACTTCTCTGGCCTTAGAGATCTTAAAAGCTTATATTTGAGAGAAAGAGACTGGATCTTAACAAGGATAATTCCTTCACACATTAACTCTTTGTGAGTCTCAGGTAAGATCTATTCCAGGAGAACTGCAGAAGAATAAAGCCCTCATCTGAAAGAAACCTTTCCTCAATACACTGTGACTTCATCTGTGGTAAAAAAGAGTAGCATCAACCATTCCTCTCCCTTTCAAGCCTTGCAGAGGCACACACTCAGGTTCCATCCACCCAGACAAAGTGAAGTTTCCACTTAACACTGCTTAGCTGGTGCATCACAGGTATAACTTACCCCATCTCCATCCTCAGGGGTGTCTTAACAGTGCATTTTATCTGATGGGCCACTTCTGCATTGTCATCTAGATGAGAGGTGACATAACTGCTCCAACTCTGACAGTAAGAGATGCTGAGTGATGATCCTGAACCTAGGAGCACTCTGCTTGAATGACTGGCATCCTAAGCATTTTCTCATGCCTACCTCATAGTCCTGTCCCTACAACTCTCCAGAAACACCTCTCTTTGGTTACGTGTAATCCTGTCCAACTAATATACTAGAAAGGCTGGAAGGAAGAATGTCAATTGCAGGGGCAGGAGAGATCACTCATCCTTTAAGAGGATGTGTAGCTCTCCCAGAGGTCCCAGGAATCAGATAACAATCTCCTTGACTACAGTTTCAACTGGAATCCATTGCCCTTTCTGGCTTCAGTGCAAACTGCTTGCTTGTGGTGCATAAAAAACAGGCAAAAATCCCCATATACATAAACACAAGTAAATGAAACTCAAAAATTCCATGCAAAATGGATAGTCAAGGCAATAGCACATTAACAAGACCACATCTCAATATGTCTTAGAAGGTTACTGGCCCTGCATTGCCAGTGTCACTGGTGGTGTATTTCAGGAAAAGAAAGGCAGAGAGTTATATGTTTCCTCATTTCTTCTATATTCCTGTAACAAATGGTCTTACTTCCTGAGATGCATTAGAAAACATAGGTGCATTTCTGAAAAATCTGGTATGATCATGTCATGAACATGTGTGTATCTATTCTCCATTTTTCAGAGTAGATAGACATGTGAAGGCAAGTGTTTAATATGGATCATTTCCCATTATGAAGTGGATATTCATGGAGTAGGCTATGTAATTCACACCCAAGACATCATTCTGGTTTGTAACCCTGTCTAGCTGGGAACTCCCAATGTAGCCTAAGACTCCTAGAACTTGAAGAGCTACATCTCTGCCTGTTGAGTTCTATGGTTACAGAAGTGTGAAATCACACCTGACTACAAAACGAATTTTAAGAATGAAGAGTTGGAAATTGTCCTTTTATTCATGAAATTATGGAAATTTGACTGAATAGGGGCTTTAAGAAGGCATTTAGTATATTCAGTGTAGAGCCTTACCAAAATATAAAATCAAAGAAAGAAAAAATAACCAAAAATAACAAAACACCAAAACAAAACAAAGAACACGAAAACCTCAATTCAAGCAAACACCAAAACAAACCAAAACTATTTTCACTAAGAAGCATTCTCATCATGCAGATTTAGTGCAGGGTCTAACATCCTGTGGCTGGCTTTGATATAAGTTGGAAGGCAACCATGAATGGAAATAACCTCTTCAAGGCAAGTATAGTCATGCCACTTTGAGGTTTTTAGATTAAGCATTTGCCAAAGTTGATCTTATGCTCTGTTGTCCATTAAAGGATTCTGTCTGCCAGCATGTGTCTGAGTGCCGATTCAAGACCAAAAAAAGACATGGGGAGAATCTGTTACCCAAAGACATAAAAGCTCATGGTGTCATCCTTTCTAAATCATCTCTCAGAACAATTCACTTCACCACCTCAGGTGCATGAAATTGAGTAACTCCAGTACTGGACTGGAGTGAGAATATGATGCTTATGTTGTGTGGTATATCTGGATAGCTGCATGACATCAACACAGTCTTAGTTGACAATTCTCCCTCCACATATGAAAGACTGAGGACTCTGTCAGCAACCAAAAATTTGTAGCAATAAACTTTGAGAGTAACAATGAGCAGAAACATATTCTCCCTCCATGTTGTTGTGGCCCTCACTGGGAACACTTGCTGGTAGATGTCAGTTTTTCTGCATAATTTTTAGTGGGTTTTTTTAATCTCAAGCATCTCAAGCATCTTTTTGATGGTTTCTCCATAATAGGTGAGTCAGCAGACACATGGATCAGATTATGGATGGACCACAGCAGGGCAGATGATATTTGCTTCACTGGTGATTTTACAACTAGTAGTACATGTGTTGTTTTGAGAAGGCCTTGATCATAGAGTAGAGAATATCAGAGGTTCTGGTTGCCTATGGATTTCTTCAGCCTTCTCGGTTCTCATAAAGGGTGCTATGAGAGAAGAACTGGCAATCAGATCCAAAATCAGCCTTGCTGGTTCACTTGTTAGACAAATTCAGGGCCTATCCAGACAAAGAAATCCAGAATCAAGGGGAAACCTCCACCCCACAAATGGCATGTTGCTGGGTATGGGATGTCATGGTGGCTCACTTGCTTATGACACTTATTGCTCCTGTTGGAGCAGCTCTGAGGGCAGGAGGCTCTCATCCTGAGCTGTGGACTGTTCCAGATCATGTAGGAGTTTTTCTGACATAGAGGAGGAAGTTAGTAAGGGCAAAGTCCTGGTGGGAGTCCACCATGTCACATACCATTCAGTGATATCACAAAAACTCAATTGTGCTGGACAGTCAACATTGATCTTTGGCAACATTGATCTTTGGCAGCAGTCATTGTATGTACCCCTAAGGAACAAGTGTCCCAGAATAGCTGGGCCTGGAATTATTTTCTGCCCTTAACAAGTATCACAAGTTGATATGAGTACTGTATGCTCTGGGCTTTATGAGAAAGAACAGGACTTTTTCCTACAGTATAGAGACATCATTTAAACAAAAGGAGTAGCATATTAAAGTCATACATAACAGCACAGTAGAGATACACAGACTGTTCATGATTTCCTCATCAATAACCTCATTGTTTTCCTTGTCCATTTTATGTTCATTATTTTCTAGGAAGGGTTACAATATGCATTTCTGGATGTCTTGATATATATTGTAGGATGGCTACAAGGGGCCACAGATTACCTGCATATGCTCTCAAAGAGCTGAGATTAAAGACATGCACCATCACACACACCAGCCCTTATTTCTGATTTTAATTGATATTATTTTATTTTTCTCTCCATGTTGTATAATGCTGTCACTGGTTTGATATAGAAAACCTTAAAATTTCAAGCTGTGTTCCTTCTTGTCTTTCTTAGAGGGATTACATGAGCCAGAGTGGTAGAGATCATGATGGGGATATCTACAGAAACAACTGACCTAAGCTCAAAAGTACTCAGGAAATTTAGAACGAAAGTTGTAGAATCAGCATGGCACTGCACCAGAACCTCTGCATATGCGGGCCCTTTGTATAGCTGGGTCTGTTTGAGGGCTCCTGGCAGTGTGATCTGGATCTATTCCTGGTGCATGAGCTGTCTTTCTAGATCCCATTCCCTATGGTCAGACACCTTGCTCTTGCTTGATAAAGTTGGGAGGGACTTGGTCCTGCCTTTACAGAATGTACCAGTCTTAGCTGTCCTACCATGGGAAAACTTACCCTGTTGGAAGAGGGGATGAAGGGTTAGGGAAGAAGGTGAGTGAGGTGTGGGAGGAGGGAAGAAAGGGGGATCTTTAGTCAGTATGTATAATGAATGAAAATTAATTTTAGAAAGACCACCCCATTTTTATACATAGACTTAATACAACACATCAAATAGTGACAAGGGTGTGACTATCATCCCTATAGGTGATATTCTAAATAAATATGTAATTTCAGATATAGTGAGACACAACTTTAAATCCTATCACTTGTGAGGCATAAGCAGGCAGAGCTCTGTGAGTTCAAGGAAAGCATGCTGAGAATATACCAGAGAGATCAGAAGGGAGGGATGGCACATAATTCTGCAGACCCAGAGAGTATCAGACATATTGTTTGCTGGACAGAAGTTCTTATTGTGAGGACCAGCATAATACCCTGAGTTCTGAACTGGTGTACCACTGCTTGGAGCAGAGAGTCTTCCAGATAAGCAAAATCCCACAAAGGACAGAGAGCCCTGGTACAGGGGACCCAATTGGCTCCATACCCCAAATTCAGTCTGGGTTCCTACCTCATCTGTGAGACACTCAAATGATGCTCCGGCTTTTTTGCCAAGTGTTTTTGCTGTGTGACCAGCTCCCTCTGCTTCAGCATGCTCTGAAGTCTCTCTTCCATTCTTTGCTGCTCCTGTTCATTAGAAGATTGTGTCCTTAGTGGAGGGTTGAGTATAGTATAGTCAATCTAATCTCACACAAGTACAAGCACACACAGAAAATTCCAAGAGCTTGCTGGTCAGTCAATCTCACCAAATGTCAAGCTCATGGGGATATAGAAAGCCTGCTTCAAGTTCATATGGCAGAGCCTGAAAAAGATAGAAACCAAGTGGTCTCCTCTAGCTGTCATCCACATGCAATATGCATTGGACTCCTACATGCCTCTATTATACACACACACACACACACACACACACACACACACACACACACACACACACACACACACACACACACACACACCACAGAGAGAGAGACAGAGAAAGGGGTGAGACAAAAACAACAACTTGATAGAGGAGCAGTTATCTTTAAAACAAGCACAACAGCCCTTAGGAAAAGTCCCAAAACTCACCTTTCCATTCTTGGGAACTAAAATAGCCTAGGGGAACATACTCTTGATCTAGTGGAGATGGTTAGAGAATTTTTTACTCTTGAACTCAAGTCTGTGTATAGCAATCCTCCCATCACAATGACATGTAGCTGTGTGATAAGTGATTGACCTGTTTCCCCCTTTTGACTACAGCTTCAAGAAGAGCATCAGGGATTGCATGCCAATGACCAAGATTCTCAGAGGAGACTCACTTCGCAGAAACACTAATGCACTGACACAGAATTAACAATTTTATGTCATGAAGTGGGTGGATTGCTGGGTGGATGGATGAGGAAAGTGATGAGATAGAGCACAGGTGTCTACAGGGATAGACTTTGTAAGGTTACCTAATTAAATGATGCTGGAACTAACTGTGATCCAGCTGCCAGTCCTACATGCTGTTGCTGGTTCTGGAGGTCACTGGTCTATTCTTGGTTCTTACTGAGCATGTGCAAGTCACTCAAGTGGTGCTTCACCAGGACCCAATCCTCCAGTTGTTTCTCCCTCTCTTGCCTCAGCATCTTCAACTTCTTTTTCCACTGACTCTGCTCCATCAGGAGTCTGCTTTGCAGATCACTGGAAATATCTTCTGCATAGTAAGACCTTGCCAGCCTCCGCTGGGCACCCCTGACTCCATGCCTCAGCAACCCAACCCTATCCCAGTTTCACAGGAAGATATAAACAAAAACCTTTGACAACAATGAGAGTGGCACTTGGTCCAAAAGCAGAGAACAGTTATTTCCTGCAATAATCAAACTATTCCTGAAACCCCCCAAAATATCCCCTCAATGCACCTCAAAAAACAAGAGGAGTACACCACCTGTCCTAATCGGTCCACTGTCATGAGGAAACACCAGCAGGTAATGCACAAGTACACTTGGGGAAGTAGGAGACCCAGAGGGTGCATAGATCCCATAGCAGTCAGCTCCTGCCTGACAACCCTCTTGTGATGTCCATTGCTCTTCTAACAAGTGGTTCTCAGTATGTGGGATGTGAACCCTTTGGGATCTAAGGAGCCTTTCTCAAGGGACACATATTAGATGTCCTATGTAGAGATTTATATTAAAATTATTGACAGTAGCAAAATAAAATTAAGACAACTCTACAAATTAATTTTATGGCTTGGGGTCATCAAAACAATGAAGGAATGTTGTGAAGTGTCACAGCATTAGGAAGGTTGATGACCACTGATCTAGAGGCTACTGAGTATGACAAGATGGTGCTTGGAAGAGCTAATAGTCTATTTAACCCTTAGCAAAACTGAGTAAAGAGGCATAAGTCCAAAAGCTGCTTGCTAATGCTGCTGGCTAAGAAGCAGATAAACTAGAAGCAGATCTAATGACCCAGCAGAACAGAGACCAAAGAAAATCAGAGTGGGCAATTGTACAACAGTTGGCGGCCCTGTCAAGACAAAAACTTACTACAGGAAGACTTTGTCCTTTGTCAGCTCACTGAGCAACCTACCCCTTCATTTGTAAGTTAGCCCACAAAATAAACCTCCCTTTTAACTACGTGGAGTGGCCTTAATAATTTCACCAATATCTGGCGCTCATGTGGGGCAAATTCCAAAGGCCTAGGCGGCTCCCTCCCTCAGCCTCCTCCCCGGCTGGCGGATACCTAAACCCGCCTGCAAAGTTCCATTTAACCAGGGGACGCCTACACGGTTCTATTCCCGAAAAAGGGAGCAGCTAGTCCGGTTTCAGTTCCCTAGCTTAGCCCCTAGACCAGCGAAAACCTCTGTGAGTGAGACATTCCCACCCCTCCCTGAGTGCTGGCTCCCCGCCATCTTGGCTCCTGCCTTCAGCTGCCGCCAGCCAAGGTCGCCAGCAGGCCTTGCTTTGGAGCTATACCAACGCCTCCTGCTGGGTGAAAAGTGCTACTGCACCACCCAAAACCACCGAAAGGTAAGCTTCATTCAAGTAAAAGTACTTGGTCATTTTACACCTTAAAACTGACTAACAAATTTTGAGTAATTCTTGTAATATGGCTGACAACATTACCTCACAAGAATTTAATAACCTTTTTGCCTGTATGATGAATGACATTTTCCTGGAAATATACGACCTCCGTAAGACATATCTGGCCTGTACCATTTTGACATTCATTGTAATAATTCACAGAGTTTTCAAACACTGGTTTAATAATAAGAACAAAGATGAGTCAATATTGGGACTGATACAGGCTTTAAAACATAACAATGAAGGCTTACAGAAAAAGATTCTGTCTATGGAATGTGCTGACCAGGACTTACAGAAAAAGATTCTCTTTCTGGAATCTGCTAACCAGGAATTACAGGTTTTAAAAGATAGCAATGAAGGCTTACATAAAAAGATTCTCTCTCTGGAATCTGCTAACCAGGATTTACAGGTTTTAAAAGATAGCAATGAAGGCTTACAGAAAAAGATTCTTTCTCTGGAATCTGCTGGCCAGGACTTTCATAAAAAGATTCTCTCTCTGGAATCTGCTAACCAGAATTTACAAAACAAGCTTGTACCCAAATTTGCTTTTATTGATAATAAATATGAGTATTTAAGGGATAGAACACTAACTCTCCAGAGTGAAGTTGTAGCTACTCAGACAATATATAAGGAAGAAAAATTATCATTACTTGATAAGATAAGGTCCATGGAATCATGTGTTTCAGAAGAACATAAAAACTTCCATGATTCCATGAAAAATCTGGAATCCCTTACAAGAGAGGAGGTTTACTCCCTGGAACAGACCCTAGGTGCTCGTTTACAAGCCCTGGAGGAAACTCTAAATAAACATGACAAGGGACCTAATAAGCAGAAGGGCAAGACGATACAGGTTGTAACATCTCCAAATGGCTCTCATACAATGGCTTATCCTGTTATCATCCATGAGAAGCCAGCAGATGACACACACCCTGAGCCATATACGACATATACATTACAACCAATTTCAACAAGGGACTTTAAAAATATAAAGGAAGCAGTAGTTACATATGGGATACACTCCACATATGTAAAACAGATGTTAAATTCGTGGTCTACCTCACATAGAATCATTCCAGATGACTGGCATCAGTTAATTTCAGCTGTTCTAGAATATAGCCAGCAGTTACAGTGGAAAAGCTGGCTGAGAGAAGAGGCAAGAAATTTAGAACAACAAGGTAAACTCAGAGGTTTTGAGATCTCCCAAGAACAAATACTTGGTGAGGGATGTTTCGCTGACAGGAATGTACAAGCCATTTATGATGAGCATACAATATCCCTATGCCGTACAGCAGCTCTAAATGCTTGGGAAAAAATTACAGAACCTGGAAAAGCAACTGAGGTATACACAAAGATATTTCAGGGACCACATGAACCCTTCACGGATTTTTTACAAAGGCTGAACACAGCTATAACAAAAGCTGTATCAGATAAAGAATTAAGAAAAGTATTAACTGAGTCCTTGGCATTTGACAATGCTAATGCAGAATGCAAAAGAATACTTACACCATTAAAGATCAGATCAGCTCCTTTGGAAGAATGGTTTCAGTACACTAATAGTGTTGAATGTCTTAACTACAGTAATGATGCTTGGATAGGAGAGACAAATCCCAGAGGTGAAAGAAGACCCCATTGTACCAAATGTTTTAAATGTGGTACAACAGGTCATATAAGTAAAAACTGTACATGGGATAATCCTAGAAGTAATACTCCTTCTAGGAATAGCCTAAACAGAAGACCCCAACCACCTCCTGGATTATGTAGAAGATGTGGCAAAGGCCGACATTGGACCAGTAAGTGCAGATCAAAAATAGATATACGAGGCAACCCTTTAGTAGCGGGAAACGCCTTAGGGGGCCTCTTGCAGGCCCCCAAATCAAATGTGGTAAAAACATTCCCAGCCACTGTGGAAGACATTCCTCTCCAGGACAACTGAATAAACCAATGCCTAATGTAAAAACCGATACTGCAATGGATGATAAAACAGCTCTGATAGATGAATCACAGTTTACAAAGAACACAATACTCTAGAAGGGGACAAAGAATTAAATAGTCCAAGAGAATTATCAGCCAAAGCTGAGAAGGAATTGGCTCTAGCAGAAAAGACAATTCGAGAAGCACATGTGGATCGTGTGGATCCAGAACTTAAATGTATTCTTGTCATATTCCCCTCCAGACATTCCCCCACAGGTATTTTGATGCAGAGGGAAGATATTATATTGGAATGGATATTCCTACCACGTAAACCAAATAAGAAATTAAAGACTTATATAGAAAAGATCTCTGATTTGATTCAAAAAGGTAAATTAAGACTTCGTCAGTTGACAGGAATGGATCCAGCAGAAATTGTAGTACCTTTAACTAATGAGGAAATTTCGTCACTATGGAAAGATAATGAATACTGGCAGAGAGCCTGCAGTAATTTTTTGGGAGAGATTTACAACCATTATCCCAAAAGCAGGAGAATAGAATTCATAAAGAAGACTGAATGGGTCCTTCCTCACATTGTATGACACAAGCCAATTTCTGGAGTCCTCACATTCTATACAGATGCAAATAAATCAGGGACAGCAGGATACAAATCAGGAGACTTAAGTAAAGTGCTACAAAGTCCATACAGCTTTATACAAAAGACAGAACTGTATGCTGTTCTTATGGTACTGATGGAATTCACAGAACCCCTCAATATAGTCACTGACTCTCAATATGCAGAGAGAGTTGTTTTACACATTGAAACTGCTGAATTTATTCCTGATAATACAGAATTAACTTCATTATTCATACAACTGCAGGAAAACATCAGAAAAAGGGAACATCATATATATATATATATATATATATATATATCACATATCAAATCCCATATAGGTCTGCCAGGACCTCTAGCACAAGGTAATGATGAGATTGATCAGTTACTAATAGGTAATGTGCTAGAAGCCTCAGAACTTCATAGGAAACACCATGTAAATAGCAAAGTTTTGAAGAAGGATTTCTCCATTACTTGGCAACAAGCTAAGGATATTGTGAAAAAATGTCCTACTTGTTCCTTCTGTAACCAAACTCCATTACCTGCAGGAAGCAATCCAAAGGGTATACAAAGAAATGAAATTTGGCAGATGGATGTGTTTCATTTTGCAGAATTTGGAAGATTAATGTATGTACACCATACCATTGACACCTATTGAGGATTTCAGTGGGCAACTCCTATGAGTTCTGAATAGGCTGATTCTGTGATTACACACCTATTAGAAGTTATGGCCATCATGGGAATACCTGTACAAATTAAGACAGACAATGCTCCAGCATATGTCTCCAATAAAATGAGACAGTTCTTTGATTATTACAATATAAAGCATGTTACAGGTATACCACACAATCCCACAGGCCAAGCAGTCATAGAAAGATCCAATTGAACTTTAAAGGATATGCTAAATAAACAGCAGCAGGTAACAATGACTCCTAGAAATAGATTGCATAGTGCTTTATTAACCTTGAATTTTCTTAATGCTGATGAGAAAGGAACAACAGCTGCGGAGAGACATTGGACGACAGACAAAACTCCTGAGCTAAACCAACCGGTTTATTTCAAAGATGTGTTGACCTCAGAATGGAAACTTGGATATGTCCTACGTTGGGGAAGGGGTTTTGCTTTTGGTTCTACAGGAGAAGAAAAGGTATGGATACCAACAAAATTAATAAAAATTCGATTCGAACAGGAGAAACCCCTTGATGAGGAGAAGTAAAAGATCATCCACCAATGTTACATCTCTTCAGGTTGTAAGAAAAATTTAACAATCAAAGGTTGGGGTAGGGTTCTGTTTTTGTCTTTCCAGGATAATGAAAATACCCATCTTCCAGAAATCATAAGGCCTTGGATATCCGGATGTTTACAGCAGAAAGAAAGCATCTATTGGTACCAATCTACACAGGGTAAGAGATCACTGTCTAACATCTATATCTCAATCAATCTAGAATAGTTGTGGTTCCAATTTAATTATAAACCAAGCTGGCTTTGGAGATGGAATTAGCTCACTCCTTCTCTAAACCCAAGCATATTGATAAAAGATAAGGTTGAGAGATTCTTCAGTTCCATATCAGAAGAGCCCTCTGATGTGAGACAGAAGGAAACCAATTATAAGGTACCATTATCTTCAAGATTCTAATTCTCTCCATGCTTACTCTTGATTTCTTGGAATCCTTTCTTACATGTCATGACATCTTTAAGTCCAAACCTTCCATTCTGATAAAAAATAAGTTTTTTCCAATAGCAATCTCTGAAGTCTCCAGAAGGAAGATGGGGCCCCAAAATCGACAACTCTACCCAATCCAGAATGATGCAATGGTAATCATCATCATACTACACTTATTGCCAAAATTTCAGACAATCTTACCCATTAATCTGAGAGTTGCTGCAGAATCTACAGTTAGTCTAACTGAGATATAACTATCTGAGCTTTCTCACAATACCCAACAGAGATACCATTGCTCCCTAAACAGCAGGAAGCAATTCTAAGAAAACGACGCCCCTTCTCCCTAAGGTTTCATATTTTTCAGGGTTATGGATAATGGTTCTAGGGTTGGGGGTGGAAGAAACAGTTAAACTCAGTACTCTCTTTAAGGAAAGAAAATATGTCTCAAAAAAAATGGAAAAGAAGAAATGGAATGGATAGGTATAAGATATTATGGTAGGCTATCCTATACATTAGTAAACAAATTTAGTAATATAGCAGCCTTTGCACTATTATGAATACTTATATGTTGATACAAATATAAACTTTTTACATTCCTATTTAAGATAATTTGTATATTGATACAAATACAGAACTATGTTATATTGTACACATATTTTTACTCTTATGTGAAATATTTGTATATTGATACAAATGTGAATTTATATCTGTCATACTGTATGTATGTTCTACTTCTGTTTAAGATATTCTGTATACTGATATATATTTAGGATTATTATCATATTGCATATTGCACTATACATTCCTACCTCTGTTAAAGATATTTTGTGTATTGTCACAATTTAAAGTCATTGTCCTTTTACTGTACATTTGCTTACAGACTGTTTGCCTTATTTGTAGGAAGCTTAGTCCTTAGGTTGTTTAGGTAGATAAGACTTACATAGTTATTGTCACCTATGCTTGTCATCTCTATAATTATGTTAGTTAGCTTATCCAGATTTATAAATACATAGGTCAGATGGACAGGTAATCTTCAAACACTTCATGGACCTAGAGAACATGGCATTTAAATAACTTAGAATTCTGTTGACGTGAGACATAATTGCTCCTGGCAGCACCAATTTGATCCCGAGAGAATGTTGGTCTTCTAAGACATTTCCATTTGGAAGTTTGTCGTTTTGGCACAAAATGGCCTAATGGGCAGAGAACTGCCCTTGCCTCAACTGCTGACAGTACAAATGCTGTCCTTTCTGGACAAGCAGGACACAAGGAAAGCAACCACTATACTTTGCCAAGACAGGGTAAGATGGTCTTTCAGAATTCCTGCTTCTGAAAATGGTCTGTCAGATACTCTAGGCCTGTAGCCAATTTGAATGCACCAATGATGCTGAGAAACATTAGGTGACTGTCCAGGCTGCTAGCTGTCTGTGTCTACCCTTGCAAGACTCCCGAAAGTTGCTTGTGTCCTTCTCCCATTTCTCAGGTATTATTATATCCCTTCTCAGGTCTTTGATGAGGTTGGAGATTTGCAGTTATAGTTCCAACTTAGTATATACACATATATAATATCTTAGATAGGATATATTAAGTATTAGACTCAGGTTCTTTAGGATAGGACACCTTTTGGAATGATCTTTGTAACATACCACCTATCCATGCCCTAGACTTCCCTAGATTTTACTATGTGTTTTTTGCTTGATATTGTTTGCACTTACTGTAATTCCAACTTATCTAGGTCATTAACCCTCATTACTCCTGGACAATATTTGATAACCATCTCTTTGTATATAGTCTTGTATTAGGTTAGAACTTTCTTATTTAGACAAAAGGGGGAGATGTAGTGGATAGGCATCCCAGCACTGGCCTGGAAGTTCCAACCCCCATTGAGGCTTCGGTAATGGTCACGCCCACAAGGCAGGGCACAGGAGGAAGCAGAAGACCAAGGATCGGGAAGAGGTCTCGTGCTTGGTTCCTGTGCTCTAGACGCTGGAGGTAGACAAAGTAGAGTTCTCCAGAGAACACCATCGGACTGCGCTATACCTTTGCCAGACCCTGCAACCTACCCCTTCATTTGTAAGTTAGCCCACAAAATAAACCTCCCTTTTAACTACGTGGAGTGGCCTTCATAATTTCACCAATAACATAGTAAGTTCCAGGACAGACAGCTACATAGAGAGTATCTCTGTCTCAAAAACAACCAAACTAAAACCAAACCAAAACCAAGAACACTTAAAAATAGAGAATTTTCAACATAGGAAGGTCAAATGGCTTAAAGACATTTAAGGAATTGCTCAACATCCTTAATTATCCAGGAAATGCAAATCTATCCGGGAAATGCAAATCAAAAGGACTCTGAGATACCATCTTACACCTGTCAGAATGGCTAAGATCAAAAATACAGAAGACAACTTATGCTGGAGAGGATGTGGAGCAAGGGGGAACTCTCCTCCTCTGATGGTGGGAATGCAAACTTGTACAGCCACTTTGGAAATCAATATGGTGCTTCCTTAGAAATTTGCGAATCCATCTCCCCCAAGACCTTGCTGTAGCACTCTTGAGCATATACCCAAGGAATGCTCAATCATACCACAAGGGCATTTGTTCAGCTATGTTCATATCAGCATTGTTTGTAATAGCCAGAACCTGGAAACAACCTAGATGCCTTATAACTGAAGAATGGATTAGGAAAATATGGTACATATACACAATGGAGTACTACTCAGCAGAGAAAAACAATGACATCATTAGGTTTGCAAGCAAATGGATGGATCTAGAAAAAATCATCCTTAGTGAGTTAATCCAGACTCAGAAGGACAAACATGGTATCTACTCACTCATAGCATGATAATAGATGTAAAACAAAGATGACTAGACTGCTACACCACTCCAGGGAGGCTACCTAGAAAACGGGATGCTAGGAAAGATTCAGGGATCACACAATAACAGAGAAATGGATGAGATCTACATGAACAACCTGGACGAGGGTGGGAGTAATGAAGGGCAAGGTTTGAGGGAAAGAAAGCTTAGGGGAGCAGGAGATCCCAGCTGGATCAAGAACAGAAAGGGAGAACAAAGAATAACAGACCATGATAAATGAAGACCACATGATAACAGGAACAGGCAGAGTGCTGGAGAGGTTCCCTTAAATCCACAATGATACATCCTCTGTAGACTGCTGACAATGGTCAAGAGAAAGACTGATCTGACCTAGTCTGGTGATCAGATGGCCAAACACCCTACCAGTTGAGCTGGAACTCTCATCCAATAACTGATGGAAGTGGATGCAGAGATCCTCAGCCAGGCCCCAGGTGGAGCTCCAGGAGTCCAATTGTCGAGAAAGAGGAGGGATTGTAAGAATGTAAATTGTTGAGACCAAGATTGGAAAAAGCACAGGGACAAAGAGCCAAATGAATGGAAGCACATGAATTATGAACCAAAGGCTGTGGATCCCCCAGCTGGATCAGGCCCTCTGGATAAGTGAGACAATTGAATAGCTTGAACTGTTTGGGAGGCATCCAGTCTGTCGGACCGAGACCTGTCCTTATTGCATGAGCTGGCTGTTTGGAACCTTGGGCTTACACATGGACACTTTGCTCAGCCTGGAAGGAGGGGACTGGACCTGCCTGTACTTGAACTCCACGATCTCCTCTGTGG
>NW_023412980.1:0-7193 GCF_903995425.1 Onychomys torridus
TGAAGGACCATTTTGTCAAGCAAAGTTCAGTGGTCACCTTTCTATGGGTCCTGCATGTCCAGTCGATCAAGCAGTCCAGGCAAGAACAGTTTCTTGCCCAAATGGCTATTTTTGCCAAGGTGAAGATAAGATATGAAGTGTCTTTAATGCC
The DNA here is from genome assembly GCF_903995425.1 of Onychomys torridus. Taxonomy (NCBI): domain Eukaryota; kingdom Metazoa; phylum Chordata; class Mammalia; order Rodentia; family Cricetidae; genus Onychomys; species Onychomys torridus. The sequence goes on from NW_023412980.1 coordinate 152, forward strand.
CATCCTCCTCTCTTAAGTAAATTGGTGCTGCCAGGAGCAGACATGTCTCACTGTCCACAAAGTCGAAATTTTAAAAGTATTTTAAATGCCATATTCTGTAGGTCTTTGAAGTATTTAAAGATTACCTATCTATCTGAAATATCTCTATGTATATCTAGAAGACTTAACTAACATGGCTACGAGTATGATTATCATAGATGACTAATTATTAATCTATTTTTAATTATCCATTACAATTTAAAATAAGCTATACAAACATAATTATCTTAAACACAAGTAGAAATATATACACAGCATATCAAAATTTACTTTAAGTTTGTATCAATAGACTAAAATCTATACCAATGTAAAACATTTAAAACAAGTTGTTGCTCTTTAGAAGTAAGTTCCTTAATTTACCCTTTCATCCTATTATATCTATATTGTATCCCCTTTTCTTCTTTAGAAAGAGATTACATTTATAATCAACGTGCTTTAAATAAAATTATTGGTTTTTCTCTGTCCCACACCAGAGGGCTCTTCTGATTTGGGACACAAGAATCTCAACCTTTTCTTTTAACAATATGCCTGGGTTTAGAGGAGTGAGCCAATTCTGTCTCAAAAGCCAGCTTGATAATTTTGGGAAATTGGGCGTAGTTTTTCTTACTACTTCCTGCTGGATGGGGGCGCTGTATCTTATGGGAACACAAAGAAAATTTTAGGATTATGGAGTAGTCTGTGAGGGTAAACCTCTGAGACAGTTGCCTTGAAGCCATTCTGGATGTTGGATCATCTGGGCCATGGTGTCATCGGAGATCTTTCAGGTGGTCTTGGCTGATCAAACCTGATGTATTTTAATCTGGAACAAATCCACAGCCTCTGGCTTTCTGTGGAAACAAAAGCAGAGACTCCTTTCCAAAGCAACATATCCTTATATCCAAATTTTGAAGTCAAGTTACCTTTACAATTTACATATTTATTTAACTCAACAGCTTTTACAATCAAATCTTTTTCTGCAGTTAAAAGTCCCAAAGACAAGACAAACCAGATTCTCTGTGTAATATCCAACTTTGTAAGATTAAAACGCTGCTGTGGCTGCTGGCTCTGCCCACTTCAGCTTTCCAACATGGCAGTGGTACAGTTTACCGCCAGCTCTGGGTCTGGGGCAATGTATACCATCAACTATCAGAAGCAGTTCTATCAAAGCAGTGCATAGCCCAGAAACTTTTTTTTTTAACTAGCAAAGGTTAAATCCACCGTGCAGCAGTGTAAAGTGCCGCTTGTAGACTCCTCATTCCCTGCCATACTGCAGGTCAGAGGCACACGCCAGGAACCCGCCATAGCAGCTCAAACTGGCAGGCTGCCATTAACTTGAGAGAGAAAACTTGGAAGTTCTTTTTAGCTGTTTTATAATCTTTTTTTTCTCAGGTTTTAGGTGGAAATTCTTGCAAACACGTTGGGCGCCATTTGTAGCTAGAGTTTTCCTGCCTGGCCCAGTCAGGACAAATCTCTCTTACCCACCAGTCCCACAGTCACTCAGACCCAACCAAGAAAGTACACAGAAACTTACATTGTTTAGAAACTCTATGGCCGTGGCAGGCTTCTTGTTATCTGCTTCTTCTATCTTTAATTAACCCATTTCTGTTAGTCTATACTTTGCCACATGGCTTGTGGCTTACCAGTGTCTTTACATGTTGCTTTTCATGGCGGCAGCTGGCGGTGTCTCCTCCAGCCTTCTATTTCCCAGAATTCTCTTCTCTCTTGTCCCACCTATACTTCCTGCCTGGCCACTGGCCAATCAGAACTTTATTTACATAGAGCGATATCCACAGCATCTCAGAGTCATTTTGATTTGCATTTCCTGAATAATAAGGGCTGTTGAGCAATTCCTTCAATGTCTTTCAGCCATTTTAACTTCCTCTTTGGAGAATTCTCTGTTTAGTTCTATAGCCCATTTCTTAATTGGACTGTTGGGCATTTTGATGTCTAATTTCTTGAGTTCTTTATATATTCTGGATATCAGCCCCCTGTCAGATGTGGGGTTGGTGAAGACCTTTTCCCACTGTGTAGGCTGTCGCTTTGTCTTGTTGACCTTGTCCTTTGCTCTACAAAAGCTTCTCAGTTTCAACAGGTCCCATTGATTGATTGTTTCTCTCAGTATCTGTGCTACTGGTATTATATTTAGAAAGTGATTTCTGGTGCCAATGCATTCAAGAGTACTTCCTACTTTCTCTTCTATCAGGTTCAGAGTAACTGGATTTATGTTGAGGTCTTTGATCCACTTGGACTTAAGTTTTGTGCATGGTGACAGATATGGATCTATTTGCAGCCTTCTACACATTGACATCCAGTTATGCCAGCACCATTTGTTGAAAATGCTTTCTTTTTTCCATTGCACCTTTTTGGTTTCTTGGTCAAAAATTATATGTTCATAGGTGTGCAGGTTAATGTCAGGTTCTTCAGTTCGATTCCATTGGTTCACATGTCGGTTTTTATGCCAGTAACAAGCTGTTTTTATTACTGTAGCTCTATAATAGAGCTTGAGGTTGAGGATTGTGATGCCTCCAGAGGTTGTTTTATTGTACAGGATTCTTTTGGCTATCCTGGGTTTTTTGTTTTTCCATATGAAGTTGAGTATTATTCTTTCCAGATCTGTGAAGAATTGTAATTTGATGAGGATTGCATAGAATCTGCAGATTGCTTTTGGTAAGATCACCATTTTTGCTATGTTAATCCTGCCTATCTCGCAGTTGCACGATCTGCCTCACACGTCCTGCACCCCTTCCATGTTCTACACGCCCCTTTTCCCTTTCCCTCCCTCCTGCCCCTTCCCCTCTTATGCTATATAAGCCATACAGAGAAAAATAAAGATTGGCGGCTTGATCAGAATTCTGCCTTGCTGTCCATCTCTTGTGTCGCCCTTCCCTTTCATTCGCTCCCACAGGTTGGTTGCCCCCATTGAAACCCCACTGGCCGGGGCAAGCTGCCTTAACAAAAACTCTCAAACACTGGCTAGGAGATCAAGCAGAGCTCAAAACAGGTCTGGGCCCCACAAGACAAGGTTTATCAGGGCTGGGAATTTAGCTCAATGTTAGAGCGCTTGCCTAGCAAGCGCAAGGCCCTGGGTTCAGTCCTCTGCTCCGACAAAAAAAAAAAAGGTTTATCAGACACTAATGGTCAATGAATGAGACACATCAAATTGATAAAGTTGTGGTACAGTAATCTGGAGATGAGATGTACCTAAGAAACTGAAAATGGGTGTGTGCCAAGATTCTTGAAGCTAATGAGCTTATTTCAAACACTAAGCGAAGGGGCTTGAATCCAGAATGTCCATACTGAATAGTAGCTGCTGTTGGTTATATTTGACAAGGTATGCAAGCACCAGACAAGACAGGCAATATACAAACATAAATCATAACGTAGACCCACACTATTCCATGCTCCAAGAAGCTTGCTGATCAAACCACTCATCCTCAAAAGGGGGCCATATGCTGCAAAGCCAGTTTGATATGTGGCCAAGATAGGGATAAAACTCTCACAGTTTTCTCTCTCACAGGACAAAGCCAGAGACCATGGAGAATGATGCTCTCAGGCGTGCAGAATGAGAACTGCTTGCTGCTGATCTGTAATGATCAGTGCTGTGTATGCAGGTTCTCTGAAGACACTGCACCTGCATAAAGACCCTACAGAAGTCTTGAGTAGAACATCATGAAAGGTGGATCATTCTGAGACATGAACCCACGTCATCTCACACTACCTCCTGCCCCTTTCTATCACCACTTACAATCCACCTTTGTAATCTAGCTTAACGTCTTTAACGTCTGGAATGTAGATAGCCTCCACCAACCATAAAACTAACAAGATAAAAACATCTAAATGCTACCGAGTCCCCTGCTTCCTTATAGCTCACCTGATGGCCCTCCCCTAATACCACTGAATAAAGATACTTGTGGCATTTTCCATTGTATCACTATTGTATGTGCACCTGCATGATTATATACAGATGGGTGGTGACATTATCTGCTGTCTGGTAAACTACTGGCCCTGAATGTGGAGTACAATACAGATCTTAAAACACTGTGCAACATGCCCTTGGTGAGGGGAGAGTGGGGAAACAACACGCTTCTTAGGTAGAGCATAGGAAAGCGGGTACTTAGGAAGGCTGGGTTTTGGAGGCTCCAGTAAATAACTGTCTGAAAGAACACTGAATCTATGATAAGGTGGTCACCCTGAGAACACAGGGTTCCTCTTAATCTTGCATCACTTTAACTGATTTGCTACCAAATAAAAGAAAAAAGTAATAAATTTCATGTAGTGGCCCAATATAAGTCACCTATTTAAATCACTCATATAACGTTTGTTTGTTTATTTATTATTTATTATTTATTTATTTATTTTTACCTCTGGGTCTCAAATGAAGACAGCACCACCTGCTCCTATACACAAGACTAATACAAGTGGATTATCACTCTAATTCTTCCATTGTGGACAATCGCCAAACTGTTACTGCTTCTACCAACTGCTTCTACCAGCTCCCCACCGCCCCAAATTTTACACCAAGGACACTTTTCCAAATTGCAGATTTCAAAGAACCACCTTCCCCTTGCAGAAGGCCTTAACATTCATCTAGTCCCAGTACCACCCGTGTTAAGCACGGCCATTCCCCAAGAGATTACTTACAGTTTCAGCTCACGCTTTACTTTATTCACTTCCCTCGCCTTGTGCTTCCTCCTACTCACCCAGAAAAAGAAAATAATAATAAATCACTCAAAACCAGGGTCCTTCGGTGCCCCAGGAAACAGGTGTGCTGAATCAGAAGCGGGAGCTCCGCAAGCAGCCTTGCTAGAGGAACGCTGCCGGATGCGGACGTGCATGCAATCCTGCAGGCAGAATCTCGAGGCTGGCTGCCACCCACCTGCAGGAGACTGCTCCCAGGTCATGGATGCCATAGACTGATCTCTCTCTGAGGACAGCACTTCCCTCCACCCAGGAGGAGGCAGAGCCAGAAGGCGGGGCAGCGGCTGGTTCCCAAGGCAGCCCGCAAACGACAACGCCTACCTGAGAGAGTTTGCAGCCCAAGGCCGCCCCTGCCTGGGCAAAATCATTCTCCTGGGGGGTGGGGGGTGAGGAAAACAAAACAAAACAACACCCGAGGCTCCGCCTTCTCCTCGTGCTCCTTACGTAAGAGATCCTCCAACCAATGGAAGGCCGACGGGGCGGAGCGAGAGCACGCCGGCACGAGCTGGTCTTGCAGTTGCTGGGCCAATCAGCAGCGTGGGTGGGGAGAGGGGCGGGGATAAAGAGGGAGGGAGGCAGGAGCCCAATCAGATCGAAGCATCCTAGAGTGACGGGTTCTGATGCCCGTGGCCTTCCGAGTGCCCTGCCCAGAGGGCGTGCCCACCCGAATCGATGGCCACCCACAGTGCGGAGCAAGCGCCTCCAATGCTGGGCTTCCTCAGCTGATTGTCTCCAGCCGAGAGTTGTTTTCCGCCGCTGCGGAGCCCAGCCGCGGCAGGAGGAGCCAATCCCCCCCAGGGGGCAGGGGGAGGCGGGCCCGAGGGCAGCCGCAGCCTCCACGAGGGGGCTGCGAGTCCAGCAGGGCACGGTGCTGCCCGGGGCCGCGGGCTGGGGCGGGCGGGAGGTCCGGGGAGGGCGCTTGTGCTGCTACCTTCCCGCACTCCCTCGCTGCTGCTCGCGTCCCCTGATGAGGGTGTCAGTGCCCGGGGCCGTTAGCCGTCGCGGTCCTCACGACTGGCCGCGAACCCTCTACGCCCGGCAGGGGCGCCATCGCGGCCTTGGGGACCAAGGTGCCCGGTTCGGTGCAGCTGGCGCTGAGCGTCCTGCAGGCACTGCTTGACGGCCCTTGCCTACCTGCAGCTCTGGCAGCTGCTCCTGGACCGGGAGCGGCGGCTCAGTTCCCAGAGCCTCTGCCTCTTCCTCTGCCTCGTGTGGGCAGCGCTCAGGACCACGCTCTTCTCGGCCGCCTTCTCGCTCAGCGACTCGCTGCCGGTGCTGCGGCCGCCCTCTCGCCTCCACTTCTTCCCGCACTGGCTGCTCTACTGCTTCCCCTCCTGCCTCCAGGTCTCCATGCTCTGTCTCCTCAACCTCTACCTGGCAGAGGTAAGGCAGGAGGACTGGCGTGCGGGGGAGCGGGGCCACCGGGATCCACTCCCGCCAACACCGACGGGAAGTGTAGGGGGTGGGATGGGGGAGCCAGAGAGTGGTGGTGGTGGGAGAGCAGCCTGGGGACACTGAGGCACTCTGGTCTTTCCCTCTCCCTCAACTTAAGCCGCGGATGGACTCGGCGCCTGAGAGGGTTGGAGAAGTGTCAGAGAGTGTGCGTGCCAGACAACTGAAGACTATGGGTCACCCTTTGTTCAGTGTTCCAGACCTCCACGGTAAGGCATTGGTGGCGACCACAGCGCGGCATCCTAAGAAGTCATGCCTCCCTGTAGCTCTGCTGGAGCTGGACCGGGTTGAGGGAGGTTGGATGCTGAGGGCAGCTCTGCCGGGCTGGACCGCTGCCAGCCATTATGTCACCAGGCAGAGCTGCTCCACTATTGTTGCTGCGTTTCTTTTAGTAGAAGCTTATATCCCGCCCATCCTGCCCCCCACATCCTTAACTGTGGCTCAATACACCTTACACAAATTCTGATCCATCGCTTCCTCCGACGGGGTGAAGAATCAATAACCAGTGCTGCAGGGCAGTTGAAGGACCTCCAGAAAGCCCTTAATGTTTGCCCCAGTTGCTCCTTGCTTTGGCGATTCAACAGGTCTCCTTACAGCATAGCCCCTTGGAGGGGAGCTAATTAGAAGAAACAAGCTTAACCTATGCCTGTTGCAAACATAAACCATGAAACTGGGTTTTTGTTTTTGTTTTTCAATAACTTGCTTTATAGTTGGAGTCTAATCACACCCCCTTTCTCTTTTATGGGGAATTGCTGGTTGCATTGCATTGTTCTGCAGCGCTTAACTATTTGACCCATTTCAGACAGGTTTGGGGTATAAGGTTGTCAGTCATGTATATCAGAGGTATTTAAGCCTTGGTGTTTTCAGGTTACCC
>NW_023412981.1:0-19156 GCF_903995425.1 Onychomys torridus
AGATCACTGGTCTCTCAACCTTGTCAGAGATGCTTCTCCCTGCAGCAGGTGACAATAACAGAGTCGCTCAACTGGCCACATCCTGAGAATAAGGGACTGAGGCATGCTCAGTCCTCATAGGGACATATCACAACCGTTAATCAAGGCTCAAGGATCTTTCAGAAAAGAGGGGGGTCAGGGCTGTGTAAGAGACAGGGGCGGTGGAACAGCATTTTCTGAAGACAATGGGTCAGTCGCACATATGAACTCACAGAGATTGTGACAGCAGGCACAAGATCTACAAAAGCTTAAACAGATCAAATTCAGTGTGAAAAGGGCATGATGCCTCACCGCAGGCTGAGACGCTTACTGACATTGTTTACTAAAGTATAATTCTATTTTGTGTGGACGGCTGTTTTCCTGCATGTATATGAATTACATATAAGAAGTGCCCAGGATTCCCAAAGGGCTCAGCCCTCCAACAGGAAAGAGGAGCATCTGAGAGCTGGAGAGCAGCAGCCTGAGAAGCAGCAGAAGACTGATGGGATTTGATCCCTGAGGCTGATCTCCAGGGTGGCAGCAGCCTGCACTAACAGGGAAAGTTAGAGAGCCAGTTTCCAGGGAGACAAAAGGGAGGGTCGGTGAGTGGAGGACAGGGCAGGCAAGGAGGAGACATGGGTTCAAGGCAAGGGAAGGAAGCAGGGGGAGAAGGACATGGACTGAGGTCAAAGGACCAGGAGAGCTGAATGTAGTGGGTAGCCATCTCAGCATTGGCCTGGAAGTTCCAACCCCCATTGAGACTTAGGTAATGGTCACGCCCACAAGGCAGGGCTGAGGGAGGAAGCTGAAGACCAAGGATGGAAAGGAGAGTGCTCTCTTGGTTCCTGGACCCTGGATGCTGGAGGTAGACCCAGCAGAGTTCTCCAGAGAACACCGCTGGACTGCGCCATACCTTTGCCAGACCCTGCAACCTATCCCTTCATTTGTAAGTTACCCCACAAAATAAACCTCCCTTTTAACTACGTGGAGTGGCCTTCATAATTTCACCAACAGCTGAACTCAGCAGCAGCCATGGTTACAGTGATCTTGTCAGCTGGAGTGGTGTCTCCTCTGAGCATCCCTGAAGTGTTCACACAAGCAGGCTGCCAGGATGATGGTCTGGCCTGTCATCTATGGGAGTGCCTGTTCATCATCTCCTCCCTCCAGGCAGCTGGACACAGGGAAGGAGTCTCAAAGCTGTTACTCCAGTGGTCATGTGACTTGCCATGTTAGTCTTCATTGTTCAAAATGGAGAAACAGCAAAGGAGCCCACAGCCAAGACTTCACAGAACCAACATTCTCAACAACACTTAGGTCAAATCCCCTCAGGGTGAAGGCACATTCCTGTTGGAATGGGGAACAGATATGGGTTCTAGCATGGCTACCAGTGTTTGGGGTTTGTGTTCCCTGGCCTGAGCAGTCAGTTAAAAGAAGGACTAGAGGGAGTCTGACTGGTGGCAAATTGTGTGTAATCGAATGATTGACAGTAGAGATAGCAAGATCATGAACTGGAGGCTGTCATTGTTACCTATTGAGTTTGAGGTAGCCTGAGCTACATGAGACTCTGTTTCAAAACCAAACAACCAGCAAACCTCACTAAAACTCCAAACAGAGTGGTCATGGAGACAGGTCTTCCATTAGCTCACTTTGGTTGAAAGACAGAGAATTTTAACATGTCACCGGTTTCCTCTGTAGATTCACTTAAACAAATTGTGTCACAATTAATATTTTTTAAATAATATACATAATGTTGAAGAGGAGATTGGGAGTTTCTTCATTTCTGTGACCTTAATCTCAGTGTTTTGTGAGTTTCTGTGTCTGGCCTTGGCTGTCTACAGAAGCTGGGAGACTTCATCCAGATGAGCTGGAGACTGTGCTGGTCATCCAGCCCCACTCACTGGGTCTTTAGGACAATTTAGAGTCTCTTCTACGGGTTCAACCTGGGGTGCACAAATCATAAGTGAGAGGGTAGGTAGTGTGACAGGAGGGGAGGACAGATGGACAGTTTTCATCAATGGTGATATCTGTAGGGTCAGGACCCACAGGAACTGCACTGTGGGTAATCTGAGGAGATTTTCTGGAACTGGATGATTCGGAGAGAAATAGAGAGTATTGAGACTGTTGGGTATAATGTCAGAGTCTGAATGCTGGGGACACTATGAGGAACTGGAGAGTCACATAGCCATGCCGTGGGAGACCATGTTTACTCAGGGATGAGGGCTGGATTTAAACTTGTTGGTGGCAGATCCAGCTGTGGAAGTGCCTTTGCAATGACTTTGGTGTGTGTGTCGTGTGACCTGTTGTGTGTGTGTGTGTGTGTGTGTGGTGGTGCAGGTGCATATGCCATGCAAGTAAAGTGTGTGCTGCCTGCTTGTGTTAGGCCAGAGGACAAAGCTCGGGTAATACTCCTACTCAGGACACCATGCACCTTGGACTATTAGTTTGGTTAGTTGGTCCTTGTTTTTGTTTCTTTGTTTGGGGGGACAAGTTTTCACTCTGTACCACTGGCTGGCCTTGAACTCAATATATAGACCAGTGTACATTCAAGCTAACAGACACTCACACATCTGCACAGCTCTGCCTCCCAAATGCTACAATAAAAGGTATGCACCCCCACGCCCACTTTAAGGTTTAATTTTTTCCATTATATTTACTTATTTATTCTATGGATGCCAGGTACGCATGAGCTACAGCCTAAGCAGCAGCCAGGTACTAAGACTGCCAGTATGACACTCCCAATGGTCACATGCATATGTGCATGTATGTACACACACCAAAGCTCCAGGCTGCTCTTCTACAGAAAATGTCCCTCCCCCATGAAAGTATCATAGCTGCCAGGGGCCCAGTCACTGCTATTATGGGAAATATGGTTGGCATTGCAGGAGACTTATTACAGCATTCTGGACATTAATCACATCCCCCCTGCAACATCCCTATGGTGATTCAACTGAGTCCAGGCCTTCAAAGTCTGACAGTACTCATGACTTGGGATTAAGGGGCCAGCAGGTGGCAGCAGTGAGGCTGAGTACAAACTGGAGTAGCTTTGGAGTCATTGTCCAGGGGAGGAAGATCACCCCAGAATCCCAGGGTAGTTACAGACTCCTCAGCAGCAAGCAGGCCAGGGCGAGAAAGTACACTGGGCCTTGGTTCTGCTGGGTGCTGTCAAGAGTCCCTGAAGGACAAGAAGAGGACAAAGAGCAGATGGTGGTGGGGACATCGAGCTAGGGCTGGGGACGGAATGTGTTTCCTCATCACCTCCATCTTCACTGTCTGAAGTGAGCAGAAACTGACCACTTCTGTTCCTGAGATTTCTAGAGAGACAGACAGACAGACAACCAGTATGGTGGGAGACACAATGAGAAAAGATGAAGAGAGGAAGCACAGGAGTGGAGGAAACCTGGAGGTGAGGAAACAGTGATTACAGGCCACATGGAAATGGACAAGACTGGATAAGACAGGGGGTCAAGGTGGAAGAGAGGAGAGCCTGGCATGGTGAGGTCAATAGCATATTTCTAGCCAAAAAGAAGGGCTAGGCTCAAGGGGCCATCTCGTCACTGACCACAGGATGGATCTTCTACAGCATAAAAAAGAAGCCAGAATGAAGGAAGTTGCTGGTCACAAGGAGGTGGAGAAGGGCAGGTCCTGCCGTGTGTCAGTTCTCCATCTGAGAAAGACTTGAGGGTTGTGTGCCCCTTACCCTGATTCTTCCTGACTCCTGATCACCCCAGGGTCCCTCACAGATCCTGCTCTCCTGCCTGGTGGCTCTGCTGGTCTCCCTTCCTGAAGGGAATTAGGCCATGGCTTGGATCCTGCTTCTGCTGCTGTCAGCTGCATGCCTGCAAGCTGGTGAGTTAGGGGACCTTGTTAGCAGGGACTCTGCCTTAACCACAGGAGGAGCCAGTGAGGCTGGGAAGGGCAGGCTGTCCTGTGGAGAGGTCACTGCTGGAGGAGCCAGCTTGTCTTGTCCTTTCATCCCCAAGAGAGAGCTCATCCCTCAGAGTCGTTCACCCCAACCCTACTCTGTCTTTTCTGTCCCACCAGCCTTTTGTCCCACTCTGGCCTGTGGGTGAAGGGTCAGAAATTATGGTTTGTCCTTTCATCCCCTGCAGTGGCTTCAGATTCTCCGTATTGTTCCCAGGTTACTCAGCAGGATCCAACAGAGAAAGACCCTTTGGGGTCAACCAACCAGCACGCCTCGCTGGTGTCCAGCGCGGCTCCCTCGAGATCCCCTTCTCCTTCTACTTCCCCTGGGAGTTGGCAGAGGATCCACAGATGAAGATTATCTGGAGATGGAAGGTCTTCCATGGTGAATACATCTACAACTCCTCCTCGAGATTCATACATGAGCATTTCAAGAACCGGCTCAGCCTGAACTGGACACAGCCTCAGACATCTGGAGTCCTCAGAATCCTGAACTTGAAGAAGGAGGACCAGACAGTGTACTTCTGCCGAGTTCATCTGAACACAAAAGAAGGGATGAAATTCTGGCAGTCCACTGAAGGGACTCAACTGACCATCACACCTGGTGAGACACCCTGGCTCTGGCTTTGATGCCTCTGGCTTCCTTGTCCTCTAGATGTCACCTCAGGCTCCACAACTCTGAGATTTCTTTCACACTCCTTACCCTCGGCTCTGCCCAGGCCTCTGCCAAGAGATGGTTCCCTGGTTGTTGTGACAAGCCTTTGTTGCTCCTCTGAGCTTGTCTGTCATTCTCTGCTCAGAGGGAACTCCACCCCACACTAGGTTTCATCACAGGCCTTCCACCCTAGTTCCCCCTTTTTGTTCCAAATCTAATACTGTGGTTCTTCCCACATCAACCATTCCCCATTACTTCCAGGTGGATTCATTCTCTAGGATATAGCTGACTCACTTGGTCCTACAGCAGGGATCCAATTAGCCCATCTATGAAGCATCTCTACACAGTCTCAACCTAAGCCAAATACAAACAGTAGGTGCCCAATGGATGTTCTTCGTGTCCTACAATCCAATTGTAAACTGCCAGCTGTCACCACAGCCCCCATTACCCCTACCAGCTCCCCAGCACACATCCCTCACCTCTCCACCCACTCCCTTATCTCCTCTCAGTCTCCAAACTATCTTCTCTCCTCTCTTTCCCTCACCTTTCCCATACAAGCCACCAGGATTTTCAATACAGGGTCTCCAATTTCTTTTTTTTTTCTCAGAGCTGAGGACTGAACCCAGGGCCTTGTACTTGCTAGGCAAGCGCTCTACCATTGAGCTAAATCCCCAACCCCCAGTGTCTCCAGTTTCATGATGTGGATCTCTGTCTCCATTCAGAACAGCGACTCTGAAGCAGAAGTAACTGCAGGCCCATGCACTGGTATCACCGAGACCCATCCTGGTCACTGTGTGGTCCCACACATGGCCATTCTGGAGCTGAGGGAGCCTATGTGTTTGGTGATCGATCACAACCTTCTTCTGTGGCTATTAATTTGTTTATTAATATTTGGTTTTTACAACAAAGGGTCTCACTATATTTCTTTGGCTGTCCCACAATACACTATGTAGACCAGGATGGCCTTGACCTCACAGAACTCTGCCTGCCTCTGGCTCCCAAGTGCTGAGACAGTCATGTGCTACCATGCTCAGCTGTGGCCATTGACTGGATTAAGTTCAACCTGTGATAGGACACTCACAGCAGAGTTCTTGTGCAGTCTCTACAGCGGCTGACAGGGTTCAGGGAAGGGAAAGGAGCTGCTTGAAGGGTCTAGAGCAGTGGTTCCCTACCTATCCTTAAATACAGTTCCTTGTGCTGTGGTGACTCCCATCCATGTAATTCTTCTGTTACTGCTTCATAACTTTAACTCTGATGCTCTTATCAATTTGTAATGTAAATAACTGATATGCAGGATACCTGATATGGGACCCTTGCGGGGTTAGGGACCCACAAGTTGAGAATTGCTGGGTTTTGGTCCAAATAGGTAAATGTGGAAAATAACCACATTGATGTTTGTAGAGCAAATGAGTGTACTCTGAATTGAGCTGTACACTTAAGGCTAAGATTACATGTTTTCGGTTATACATTTATATGTATTTAGTGTGTGTGAATATGTGGATCTATTAATTTAGGTGTGTGTGTGTGTGTGTGTGTGTGTGTGTGTGTGTGTGTGTGTGTGAATGCATGAGTGTACACATTTGTTCATGTTCCTGTGGGGGATAAAGGATAACTTCAGGTGGCATCCACCTTATTTTTTGAGACAATGTCTCTCACTGGCTTCCAGATTCCCAAGTATGCAAGGCTGTGTGACCAGTAAGGTTCAGGGACATGGCTGTCTCTGCCTATTCAGTACTGGGATGAGAGTACTCAGCTCTGTTTGGTTTGGAACTAAGTATGTGTAGACAAGGCTGGCTTGAACTCACGGAGATCTCACTGCCTCTGGCTCTAGGGCTACGATTTAAGGCCACACCCGCCTAAATCAGCTCTTTATATGGACACTTGGAAGGAATGTTGGGTTCTTAGACAGAGAGCAAAACACTCTATAGACTGAGTCGTATCTGCATGTTACAAACATTCATAACAAAATCAGCTGTACTTCTGTTGCTTAGTTGTCTGTGACCAGATGGCCATCCGAGGACACACCTCTAGGACAGGTGGAGAGTGAGCTTTCGAGCTTGCTCTCCTGGAGTCTCAGCCTTCAGCATGTGTTTCCCTCTCTGTGAACTTCTAACAGCTGTTCCCCATCCCACAACCCACAGAGGAGACAAGGTATGACACCCCATCCCTCCCTCATCCAGGGGGATCTGCTTACCCCTTATCTCTCCCCAGCCATCAGCACCACCATGCAGAACGCCTCCATCCTCACCTCTGCAGTCACCACAGCTGGCCTGGAGGACACAGAGGGCCAGAGGAATCCTTCATCTGTGAACCTGGGAGCCACGGTCGGGGTGGTGTTGGCCACAGCTGTGCTCATAACCCCCATCTGTGTACTGAAGATTTTCCTCTGGGGGAAGCAAAGGTAAGTGGTCCAGGACAGGCCTCACCTGAGCTTCCTCTCTGAGTGTTCTCAGCTGTGGGAGGTGGAGAAGGACGAGCTTCAGAAAGGAAGCTGAACTCAATCTGGACGGAATCTGCACCTACTTCCTTAGAATCCCAGCTGGAAATCAGAGGAGCAAGTGCAGATGAACACAGAGCCTGTGCTAGGGGATTGAAGGAGCATGTGGATCTCTCAGCTCCTGCAGGTCAATGACCAAGGTGGTTCTCTGCCATCCACATGTTTTCCATATATATATAATCCAAAAATAAATTTTTAAAATATTTAAGGAAATACTAAAAAAAGTAAGGATATTTGCATAATGGAAAATGTATCTCTAAGTCCTTACACTGCAAAAGAATCTAGAAATCAATAAGATTCTTATTCAACTCCAATTACATATGTGTAAAGTCAAGTGATTTGTCTTCTATCATTCTTAAGAATTCTGGGAAATAAGTATTGGGACAGAGCTGGGAACATCTCTACTCACCATTCGGGAAATAGAGACAGAAGGATCTGGAGTTGAAGCCATCTTCAGATACAGAGAAATTTACAGGTCAACCTGGGCTCATTGAGACCTTGTACTCACACAACACAAGATACAAGTGTGGACGGTGTTCAGAGCAGATTTAAAGTCATAGTGACTGGAAGACTGCAGGACAGGAGCAGAGATGAGCAGAGAGTGGAGTGTAATAGAGAGCATAGAAATAAAGTCTGAAGATGTATCCCTGGTCTTCACAAGGTCTCAGCCCTCCCACAGGAAAGAGAAGCATCTGAGAGGTGGAGAGTAGCAGCCTGGGAGGCAGCAGAAATCTGACTGGGATTGGAACCCTGAAATTGAATCTGGAGGGTGGCAGTAGCCTGCACTCACAGGGAAAGCTAGAGAGCCAGTTTCCAGGGAGACAAAAGAGGCATGGTGAGTGCAGAGCAGGGAAGGCAGGGAGTAGACATGGGTTTAAAGGAAGGGGAAGGAAGCAGAGGGAGGAGGACATGGACAGGGGACAAAGGACCAGGAGAGCTGTCCTCTGATTGGCTGTGCTGTGCAGAAGGACAGCTGAGGACCAGCCTCAGGTCCTGGTGACTCTCAGAGGTGTCCCTGAATGTCTGCTGCAGAGCTGTTTGCTGCCCTGGGCCCCTGATGTTGTCTGAACACAGAGAACAGCTGAGAGGCAGATGGAGGGTCAGCATGGCTGCCACAGTGACTCTGTTTCTTCTCCTACAGGCCAGCAGACTCAAGATGAACCCCAGCCAGGGGAGAGCCTGTCATCCCAAGGAACACCTGAGGGCTGTGTGGTGGTTTGAATAAGAATGGCCCCCATAGACTCAAGGGTTTGTCTGCTTTGTCTCCAGGCAATGGCAGATAGGATGTGTGGCCTTGTAGGTATGGCCTTGTTGGAGGAACTGAGTCAGTGAGGACGGGCTTTCATACTTCAAATGCTCAAGCCAGGACCAGTGTCTCCCTCTCTCTTCCTGCTGCCTGCTATCTTCTTGTAGAATGCTCAGCTACCTCTCCAGCACCATGTCTGCCTGTGTACCACCAACCTTCCCACCATGAATATAATCAACTAAACCTTTGAAACTGTAAGCCAACCCCAATTAAATGTTTTCCTTTATAAGAGTTTCCATGGTCGTGGTGTCTCTTCACAGCAATGGAATTTTGATTAAGACAGGCTGTTTTGGGAATTGTTTTATGAGAAGCCTGCAAAGGAGCTGGAGAGATAATTCTGTCAGCAAAGCCTTGCACACAGGCTAGAGGACCTCAGTTTGGTTAGGGGCACCCACATTATAAGCCAGAGAGGTGACTAAGGGGGTTCAGCCCTTTGATAGTCCCTTCTGGGGTCCAGGAAGAATCTACAACCAGCTGATAATTTAATCTTTGATGAAAAGAAATGAATCTATGCACGTGAATTTCCTTAGTCCATACCCTTTATTATTCTGAGTCAGTTCTCTGTCTACACAGCTTCTATTCTGCTCTCATGTCTAGCTCCTTTCTTGCCCCATTGTCTTTACATTTATCTGCTGTCACCTCTAGGTTCTATCTTAATTCCTTCATCTTAGTTCTGCCCTATCTAGGTTCTCATCCATCTAGTTCTTTCTCATATCAGCTCTTCTCCCATCTCCTTCTTCCTCATCTTGTTCTTCTCCATCTGGCTCTTCCACATCTTCCATCTCATTCTGCTAGTACTCTCTTCTAGCCCTTCCATCTAGTTCTTCCCATCTAGTCTTTTCCTCTCCAGTTCTTACCTGTCTAGTTCTTCCATTCTCTTTTCTCTTCTCCATCTCGTCCTCAAGTTCTCTATTAAACTCCTCCTTCTCCCTCTGAGTTCTCCGTCTCTCTCAGTTCTGTAGGGTATCCAGTCATAAACCCAAGCAATAGCAATCCTCCCCTCCATCCAGGTCACCAGGCTTGAATTCCTACAAGGTCATAAAGGCAGGTGTGAATTTTCCTCAAGCAGTGACCATCAGGCTTTCTTTTACAACTTGAAAATGGAGTGTGTTGGGAACCGAAAATTGGATGACTGCGCCTTGACCTTTCTTGCTTGTTTGATCTGGTATAACTACTCCCTTGACTTACAAAGCAACCGTTCCCGTAAAAACCACAAAATGTACTTTTAGATTAACTTCCTGGAATATGTTTGATTGATCGGTTGCTCAAGCATTGGACCAAAGAGACCTCACCCTGACCCTTTTCTAACAAATTTTCATCTCCCTCCCTTCCCCTCATATCCACCAGTATATAAGCTTGCTTCCCTTTGCAATAAATGAGACCTTGATGCGACTCAGACTGACTCTGTCTTTCTTTATGCGCCTGGTCTCCTTTCTCTCTTGCCCCCATTGATCTTTCAGGAGGTGCCTCCTCAGATCCTACCTAATAACCTGGAATGCAGGACGGGTCAGGAGTGGTTTAAGGAGAAGGTCAATTAAGAGCTAATGATTGGTTAGTATATCAAGAAGGGGATCTATGTGCTCAGTCTACATTCCTATAAGTAGTTAGGTAAGAAGTTAGGAGTCTATAATGTTACTAATAGAAAAGGAGGGTCTCAGATTGCACAAGAAATAAAGCTATCTGAACAGGCATCATTTCTACAGGGGTGTCGCCTTAGTTCAGGAGATCGTTTGGCCTTGGATGCCTTATAGGTATTTTAGATAAATACACTGTTAGGAGTTCCTAGAAGCACACAAGAAAATCATTTTAGGAGCCAGCAGCAGCCAGGGAGGTAACAGGAATTTGCAATTGAAGCCCTGGACAAGCAAGAGGCAGCCAGAGACTTGGAGCTATCTGTCCAGGTAGTATAGGCTAATTGCTGAGTTCCAGAACAATAGAGACCATGTCATAAAAATAATGTGGCTTCCTCAAGGGGATAAATTATGGTCATAACTTTTTGTAAATTTATTTTAAATGAAGTATGCCAAATTACATATTAATGGACAAAAGAAAAGCGGGGAACAAATTGATAGCTCTGTGGGAAAAGGTGTTTGTAGCCTAGCCAAATGACCTGTGTTGGATTCTGTGAGCCCAAGTGGTGCCAGGACAAAACTGACTTTGAAAACTTGCCCTCTCCTTCTCAGAGACATTGTCTGTCAGTCCCCAGCAAACAGACCTCTAGGGGCCAGGATCTCTCACCAGGGAGGTCAGTTTACATCAGAGTAAGGACTGATGACCACACACATCTGTGTATCTCACCCACTTTCCTGACTCCTGCCTGGGAATCAGGGAGTATGGCTGCAGTCTTGTGCTGCGAAACATCCTGTGTTGTTTATGTGGTGGCACTCGTGGCTGGCCGCCACACACAGCGGCCATGCCAACTACTGGATGCTGTGGTGGCAGAAGAATTATGAGTCATGGTTACCTTTCTAGAGCTTTATTGGGACAGAGAGGGGGAGAGGGGGAGGGAGTGGGAGAGGGAGAGGGGAAGGGAGAGGGAGAGGGAGAGGGGAAGAGGGGAAGAGAGAGAGAGAGAGAGAGAGAGAGAGAGAGAGAGAGAGAGAGAGAGAGACCTTGTGGAGGAAAGAGAATATGGAAGGAAAGGCTATACAGAAAATGAGGGCACAGAGGGCATGCCTGCTTTTTAGGCTGGGACGCCATCACATGCTAGTGACGTAATTAAGGACATAATCCTTACATCCTGTCCTTGGACAGGTACTAGAGAAGAGAACTCCACTTCTACCATGTGGGCTCTGAAATGCCCTCCTCAGACTCAAATCATCTTGTCTCTCTCTGATCCTGAAAGCACAACAGTACTATTCTATCAACCATGGAGTTAATAACACTTTTTAATAAATTATCTATGGCATATCAATGTGGGCCTTTGCTGAGTCTGTGAAGAAACTGTCTCATCCTCATGAGGCTAGCTGAGGATAGGAGGGGTCATGGAGAAGTCACCAAGGCTAACATGAAGTCTCCTGGGGCACCTGTGAGATGTCTGCAGTGGTGTAACTGGATCCAAGCCTTCTGAGGCTGAACTCAGCAGCAGCCATGGTCACAGTGATCTTGTCATCTGTAGTGGTGTCTCCTCTGAGCATGCCTGGGGTGTTCACACCAGTAGGCTGCCAGGATGATGGTCTGGCCTGTCATCTATGGGAGTGTCCGTTCATCATCTCCTCCCTGCAGTGAGCTGAGCACAGGGAAGGAGTCTCAAAGCTGTTACTCCAGTGGGCATGTGACTTGCCATGCCAGTTTCCATTGTTCAAAAGGAGAAACAGCAAAGGAGCCCACAGCCAAGACTTCACAGAACCAACTTTCTCAACAACTTTTGGGTCAAATTCCCTCAGGGTGAAGGGACATTACTGTTGGAATGGGGAACAGATATGGGTTCTATCATGGCTACCAGTGTTTGGGGTTTGTGTTCCCTGGCCTGAGCAGTCAGTTAAAAGAAGGACTAGAGGAAGCCTGACTAGTGGCAAATGTGTGTAATCCAATGATTGACAGTAGAGATAACAAGATCATGAATTGGAGGCTGTCATTTTTACCTATTGAGTTTGAGGTCAGCCTAGGCTACATGAGACACTTTCTCAAAACCAAACAAACAAGAAAGCTAACCAAAACTCCAAAGACTATGATGAGGTCATGGAGGCTGGCCATCTATCACTTCACTTGACGATGTCACCAGTTTTCTCTCTAGAGTCACCTAGACAAATTTTGTAAATATTAATAGTTTCACTTAGGCCAGAGATATTGAAGAGGAAGTTGAGAGTTGCTCCATTTCTGTGACCTCAAACTCAGTGACTTGTGAGTTTCTGCCTCTGGCCTTGGCTGTCTGCAGATGTTGGGTGACTTCATCCCGAGGACCAGGAGACTGAGCTCCACTCACTGGGCCTTTAGACAGTATAGAGTCTCTTCTTCGGGTTCCCCTGGGCAGGGGTTCAGGAAGGTGCTCTTGCTGAGGTTAGACAGCACTAGAGGGAGATGAAGATGATGATGTCATCCTAGGGGAGAAAGAAGAGGTCAGATGGGGCAGGGCAACTGTCCTAAAGTAATCACAGGTGCAGCCTGAGTGTCCTGTCTACACCACCAGCCTCCGTCCTTCTACCCTCTCTAGCATCTCCTCCACTCTCCTCAGGACCGTGAAAGGGTGGGCTAGTCTCGGGTTACATCTAGGGTCTCTATGTTGTCAATGGGGGAAAGAAATCAAGGAGTGGGAGGGTAGGTGATGTGACAGGAAGGGCAGACAGATGGACAGTTTTCATCAATGAAGTTATCTACTGGGTCAGGACCCACAGAGCTTGCACTGTGTGTTGTTTGAAGGAAGTTTCTGGAATTGAATGGTTCAGAATGAAATAGGAAGGGTTGATCCTGTTCTCTGCTACCACTGTCATGGGAAAACACAGCTGGGTATGAAATCAGAGTCTGAATTCTGGGGACACTGTCAGGAACTGGAGTCTGAAGAATCACAGAGCGTGTCCTGGGGAGGTCATGTTTACTCAGGATGAATACTGGGTATACATGTGGTGGCAGATCTGCTGTGTAAAGTGCCTTTAGTGATTTGTATGTGTCTGTGTGCAAGTGAATGTGTGTGCAAGTGAGTGTGTGCAAGTGAATGTGTGCTCATATAAGTGGAGACCAGAGGACAACCCCAGGGATTGCTACTCTGGACACAAACTACCTTGGGATTTTTTGTTTCTTTGTTTTTGTTGTTTAATTTGATTTTTCTTCTTTGTTTTTATTTGGAGGTTTGGGGGGTTTTGTTTGTTTATTTGTTTTGTTTTTTCTTTTGTTTGTTTTTTGAGACAAGGTCTATTTATCCATCACTGGACTGGAACAGGAGATACAGACCAGGCTAGCCTTGAACTCACAATGATCCACTTGCCTCTGACTCTGCCTCCCAAAGCTAGAATTAAGGGCATACAACACCATGCCTAGGCCACATTGGGTTTTAAATTTTAGAATTACACTTATTTCTTAATCTTTAAAATTACACTTATTCTGTGGGGGCAGGGCACACTCATGTTACAGCCTGGGCAGCAGCCAGGTCCTCACACTGCAGTCTGACACTCCCCATGGTCACATGTATGTAAAAGCCCCATGTGTGCACACCAAAGCCTCAGGCTGCTTTTCCACACAAAGTGCTCCTCCCTTGTGAAAGCATCATGGCTTCAGGGCTCAGTCACTGCTTTGGGGGGAAGCAGGGTTGGTACTGCGGAAGACTGAGTACAGCTCCCTGGACAGAAATCATCCCACAGGAGGGTCCTTACAGAGATTCAACTGAGTCCAGAACTTGAAACTAGAATGAGCCCATGTCTTGGGATTCAGGGTCCAGCAGGGGGCAGCAGTGAGGCTGAGCACAGGAGGCAGCTGGGATCATAAGTGAATGTTGCTGCTCTGAGCATTTGCCCAATTCATCCAAAAAAGGTTCTAGAACGGCCACAGCTAGAGGGTGTCATTCAAGTGCTCTGTGGGAACAGCCTTCTGGGAACCCAGCAGCAGATCTCTGACCTTTGAGAGGAGTTCAGAGCCTGGATGGAGCAGGCCTACTGAAGTCTCTGTGTGGAATCCAGTCAACCTGCCATGTGACATGTGCCAGGGCTTCTCTGATCCTTGGCATCCTCTTCTGAGATGTGTGAAGGTTGGTGGGAGGTAGAAATCTACCTTCAGGAGCTAGTGTAGCTTTGGTGTCACTGTCTAGAGAAGAGAGAAGATCACCCAGAAAGCCCAGGGTAGTTATAGACTCTGCAGCAGCGGGCAGGTCAGGGCGAGAGTGTCCACTGGGCCTTGGCTCTGCTGGGTGCTGTGAAGAGTCCCTGAAGGACAAGAAGAGGACAAAGAGCAGATGGTGGTGGGGACATGAGCTAGGGCTGGGGACGGAATGTGTTTCCTCATCACCTCCATCCTCGCTGTGTCTGAAGTGAGCAGAAACTGACTGCTTCTGTGCCTGAGGTTATTAGACAG
Source organism: Onychomys torridus (assembly GCF_903995425.1). Taxonomy (NCBI): domain Eukaryota; kingdom Metazoa; phylum Chordata; class Mammalia; order Rodentia; family Cricetidae; genus Onychomys; species Onychomys torridus. The sequence goes on from NW_023412981.1 coordinate 14,398, forward strand.
ACAGTCAGACAGACAGATAGACAGACAGCATGGTGGGAGACACAATGAAAAATAGATTGAGGAGGAAAATGGCAGGAGAGGAAGTTGTCTGGAGGTGTGAAAAACCATAATTACAGGCCAGATAGGAAATGGACAAGACTGGATAAGACAGAAGGTCAAGAAGTAAGAGAGGAGTGCCTGGCATACAGAGGTCATTTTCACATCTTCCAGCTAAAAATATGGGCTGAGCTCAATGTTACAGACATCCTGTCAGTGACACAGGGCAGATCATCTGCAGCATGGGAAAGAAGAACCCAGAATGATGAAGGACGTTGCTGGTCACAAGGAGGTGGAGATGGGGAGGACCTGCCCCTAATCTGTCCTCCACATGAGAAGACTCCGGGATTGTGTGCCTCTTTACACCAATTCTTTCTGACTCCTGAGCACCCCAACATCCCACACAGGTCCTCCTCTCCTGCCAGATGGCTCCGCTGGTCTCACTTCCTTGAGGGAATCAGGCCATGGCCTGGATCCTGCTTCTGCTGCTGTCAGCTGCATGTCTGCAAGCTGGTGAGTTTGGGGACCTTGTTAGCAGGGACTCTGCCCTAACCACAGAGGAAGCTAGTGGGACTGGGAAGAGTGAACTGTCCTGTGGACAGGTGTCTGCTTAATGAGCCACCAGTGCTCTGTGTCCCAAGTGAGAGCTCATCCTCCGACTGGGTCCAGCCCAACCTTTCCTTGTCTGTCCTGCCCAATATGGGAGAGTGGGACATACGGATGGCCCTTCCTTGTGTCCCACAGCTACCTATGGATGATGGCTCAGGAAGCTCTGGGTTGTCCTTTCATCCCCGGCAGTGGCTTCAGATTTTCCCCATTGTTCCCAGGTTACTCCGCAGGATCCAACAGAGAAAGACCCTTTGGGGTCAACCAACCAACACTCCTCTCTGGTGTCCAGGGCAGCTCCATCGAGATCCCCTTCTCCTTCTACTTCCCCTGGGAGTTGGCAGAGGATCCACAGATGAGGATTCTCTGGAGATGGAAAAACTATCATGGGATATTTATCTATGACTCTTCCTTGGGTTTCATACATGAACATTTCAAGGACAGGCTCAATCTAAACTGGACACAACCTCAGACATCCGGAGTCCTCAGAATCCTGCACTTGAAGAAGAAGGACCAGACAGTGTACTTCTGCCGAGTTCATCTGAGCATAAGAAACCACACAGATGTGTGGCAGTCAGTATATGGGACCCAACTCACCATCACCCATGGTGAGCACATCCCAGGTGATGGCCCTCATGACCCTGGCTTCCTTGTACTATGCATGTCATTGTAGAGAGCTGCGTGTAGCCGCACCCTAAAGATGGCTCTGGCTTCTACCCTCTGCCTTCCCGATGGCAAACACTCTTTAGGGTAAACAGCTCCTTATTTGGCTATGGCTGGATTCGTGTGCTGCTGGCATATGCGTGAACCTGTGGACAGTGCCCACGTGGCTGCTTGGGGTTGGCAGCCCAGCCCTACTTAGGTGCTGGGAGAGGCTTGCCCCAGGCGAGAGAGACACAATGCAATTAATCAAAGGTCTGAATAAACTGTGATAAGAAGGATCCCGGTATCGCGTCTTCCTTGCTGGTCGAGGCGGGCGCGACATGTCATTAGGGATCTTACACTTATGACCCTTCCCACAGATTTCTTTCATGTGTTCTGTCCCCTCCCCAGAGCTCTGACAACTCCACCTTTCCTCTTCCCCACAATCATCCACAAGCCTTAGCTGCTCTCTCTGAGCTGCCCTCATGTGCCTTCAGATCCACCCCACCCCCAGTCTCAGCTCTTCCCAGATGGCCCAGGCTCCTGCTCCTTTCTCCAAACTGCACTACCGCCCTGCCCACCCCACCCACGTTGACACAAATCCATGTGGATCTGGCCTCTCCAGGACGGAGCATCCTTCACCTGGTCCTGTGTCAGGGGCTCCATTAGATCTGGACTTTATACCATATCTCGTGCCTTCCAAAGTAGCTGCCTTCAGGTCCCATGTACCCCTCCTCCTCTTGGACCCCCACTTCACCAGTCTCTAGACACATCCCTCACCTCTCCCTGCCCCAGTTTCTTTTCCTCTTCCTCATTTCCCTCTTTCCCCCCTTCCTCCCCATCCCCCATCTTCCCCACACAGACCCTCATATTCTCACCATGATCAGGTTCTCTGGTCATTTCTCCTCCTCCATGGCAGCTGGAACTGCAGCTTCCACCCAGAGTGCACACAGGCCCAGCCTAGTCTCTGTGTGGACATTACCCCGGCCACCTGTCACCAAAGCTGGGCACTCTCGTGGTCATTATACAGAGACACGGAGACCAGCAGAGTTCCACCCCTGCCCAATGTCATTCTGGAGAGGAACCGGTCCTGAAAGGGACCCCTTACCTCCCAACATCTCTCAACAAGTAGACACATGACCTCTTCTCAAATTCGCTCTATTGTTTGCCTCTCTTCTATTTTGATTTTGTGGAGCATGTATATGTGGTGTGAGCATGCATGTATGTGCATGTGTGTTTGTATGGGTTTAAGTGTCAGGGGGTATATTTCATTTTTTGTGCTTGGGAAGGCCACAGGTGGATGTTCGTTGGGGTTCCTCATATAATACAACCCACCTTATTTCCTTGAGGCAGGGTCTCTCATTGAACCTGGAGCTCACTGTTTTGGACTAGGCTGATGGGGTGTGAAGCCCCATTAATCCCCTTGTCTCCATCTCCCACAGTGTTGTGGTTTCAGGTGATCACATGGTCTGGTCTGTCTTACAAATATGGTGTATGATATCTGAGGCAGGAACACCTAAGGTTAACATCTGAAACCACACACAAATACACACACACACACACACACACACACAGTCATGCACCATTGTGTGTGTACAAATTTTAATAAAAATACAGTTTTAGAAATAAATTATGAAATTAATAGTCAAATAATAATCAATTATCATTAGTTACATCACCAATTCTCAGCAGTTCCAGTGATAAGTGGGTTTGTCCTTCCAAGTTAGACCCACCCGCCTCCCCTGGCAACCACACCTCATCTTAACCCTGTGCTGGTTCAGGATAAACTCCACAGCCTGAATGACCAGGCACCTTACCTCTGCATTTCCTGTGTCTCCTTCATGTTTTCCTAAATGACTGTGTTCTTCCAGCCTCCTCCCTCTTCCTCCTTCCTAATGTCTCCAGCTTTTGATAATCTATTAGGTGCTTGTAGAATGATCAATATAAGGCAGCCATGCCTTTCTCTCTTCAGGCAGACACACCATGTTTTTTTCTTGTCCCAGGGACACGTGCACACTAGACAAGGGCTCTGTCATTGACATACACTCACTCCACTATGAGTTCTTCACAGTAATTTTCCCATCAGTATTTTAAAATTAATACATTAATCAAATATTTCTGCCCATTGTTTTTAAAATATGAAAATTAATGATAAAAAGACATTTTTCTTTTTTCCATTTCTTTAAGACAGAGTCTCACGTGTCCATGCTGATCTCAAATTGCTATATAACCTAAGATGGCCTTGAACTCTTTCCCAAGAGCTGGGACCAAAATGGCATTTCACCACTCCTGTGTCCAGTGCTTGAGATGGACTCCGGGCCTCAGGCATGCTAGGCAAGCACTCCACCACTGAGCTGCAGCCACAGACTCAGAAGAAATGTTTTATCCGGGCAAAATATCCTCATTTAGGGCAAAGATATCATCCGGAGAAATATTTGCAACAAGTATTGAAAAGAACCCTGGGATTGACTTATTAATTCTCTTTCTGTAATTTCATATTTGTAGGCAATTCAATAGTACTCTCCTTTGCCCGTTTTCTCTTTCATGTCTAAGCAAAAAGACCCTAGTTATAGATTTCTCTCTGTGTGTCTCTTTCCCTGTCTCTGTTCTGTCTCTGTCTCTCTGTCTCTCTTCCTATGTTTCCTTTGATGGGTCTTTGGGTCTTTCTCTGGGCTGAACTCACAAACTGGGCTAGGACAGCTGGCAGTGATCCCCAGGGATCTGTCTATTTTCCCCTTGAAGTACTGGGAGTACAAGTGCATGGCAACACACACAGGTACCTGGGGATGCTGGGAAGAGGAAGGGTTGAGTCAGGAGTCCTCAGGCAGATGCAGAGGAAGCAAGATGAGACTTCCCTACTGAGAAAAGGAACCAAGTTAAACATAGATAAGAATTATGGGTTAATTTAAGTGTAAGAGCCAGTTAGTAATAAGCTTGAGCTACCAGCAGAGCATTTATATAGTCTCTGGGTAGTAATTTGGGAAACAGCTACCAGGTATTTGGGAGTTGCTGAAGGGACAGAAACTTCCACTTACACCAAAGCCCCAGGCTGCTCTTCCACAGAAAGTGCCCCACACCTGTGATGGCATCATGGCTGCAGGGTACAGTCACTGCTATTGGGGGAAATGAAGTTTCATTGGAGGAGACAGATTGCAGCATCCTGGACAGAAATCATCCCACAGCAGGTGCCTATGGGGGTTCAACAGAGGACTTGAAACTAGAGCAGAGCCCATGACTTGGGATTCAGGGCAGCAGGTGTCCTAGTTCAAGTTTTTATTGCTGTGAAAAACTCCATGACCACAGAACTTAGGGAGGAAAGGTTCATTTGGCTTCCACTTCCCAATCACGTTCAAGGCTGACTTCCTTCGTCTCCTCCCAGCCCCCAAGACCACCTCTGCAAGCCCCACCACTGCAACTTCTGCACTCACCAGAACTGCCCTCACAGCCACAGAAGGGAAGAAGAGTGGACAGAAAG